>NW_025745199.1:0-7500 GCF_021184085.1 Oncorhynchus gorbuscha
ATAACTATCCAGCTAGCTGGCTCTATTCCAGGAGCTGTACATGTTGGGTTATATTATATAACTATCCAGTAGCTAGCTCCTATTCCAGGAGCTGTACATGTTGGGTTATATTATATAACTATCCAGCTATTTGGCTCTATTCCAGGAGCTGTACATGTTGGGTTATATTATATAACTATCAGCTAACTAGCTCTATTCCAGGAGCTGTACATGTTAGGTTATATTATATAACTATCCAGCTAGCTGGCTCTATTCCCAGGAGCTGTACATGTTAGGTTATATTATATAACTATCAGCTAGCTTGCTCTATTCAGGAGCTGTACATGTTGGTTATATTATATAACTATCCAGCTAGCTGGCTCTATTCCAGGAGCTGTACATGTTGGTTTATATTATATAACTACCCATTATGTACATTTGGGTTATATATATAAACAGCTAGCTTTCCAAGCTGTACATGTTGGGTTATATATATAACTATCAATAGCTATTAAGGAGCTTAAATATTATTATATTATAATTATTAAAACCTTTTCCATATTCTAATATTGCTATTAAGGGCTTAAATATTATATTAATATTATTATATGAATCAAAGCCTATATATATATATATATATATATATATATATATATATATATATATATTATATATATATATATATTGTATTATATATTATTATATTAATCAAAGCCTATATATATATATATATATTGTTATATATATTTTGTTATTATTGAATGTAATTATGGAATGTGTCTGATTTAGATATTATATTAATCAAACCTATATATATATTGTGTGTTATATATTGTTGTTATTATATTAATCAAAGCCTATATATATATTGTGTTATATATTATTGTTTATTATATTAATCAAAGCCTATATATATATATTGTGTTATATATTGTTTGTTATTATATTAATCACAGCTATATATATATTGTGTTATATATTGTTGTTATTATATAATCAAAGCCTATATATATATTATGTTATATATTGTTGTTATTATTGAATGTAATTATGGAATGTGTCTGATTTAGATGGTTAAATATTATTACATTTATATATATATTATTATACTAATTAAAACCGATGTATCCCTGTACTAATCAGTTAGGGGGTCCAGACGAGCCGAAGCGTTACTACTCCACCCTGCGGGACCTCTGAGGACGAGGGGGAGTCAGGGGGCCACGAACAGGAGGAAGGAGGGAGAGGGGGGAGGAGCGGGGGAGGGGGGTGAGACATTCCCTCTGCCAGTCCCCTCACCTGTTGCTGCTGCAGGGATGCAACAGACAGGTACCAGCTACACTGCCTGACTGATGCATGCTGGGATATATGATACAGACAGACAGACATGTCCCAACTACACTACCTGACTGATGCATGCTGGGATATGATACAGACAGACAGACAGGTACCAACTACTACCCTGACTGATGCATGCTGGGATATATGATACAGACAGACAGGTACCAACTACACTACCTGACTGATGCATGCTGGGATATATGATACAGACAGACAGGTACCAACTATACTACCCTGACTGATGCATGCTGGGATATATGAGACATACAGACAGGTACCAACTACACTACCTGACTGATGCATGCTGGGATATATGAGACAGACAGACAGGTACCAACTACACTACCCTGACCCAGTGCATGCTGGGATTGAGTCTCTAATGTGCTAGTGATGGCTGTTTAACAGTCTGATGGCCTTGAGATAGAAGCTGTTTTTCAGTCTCTAATGTGCTAGTGATGGCTGTTTAACAGTCTGTTGGCCTTGAGATAGAAGCTGTTTTTCAGTCTCTGTACTGAAGTGATGGCTGTTTAACAGTCTGATGGTCTTGAGATAGAAGCTGTTTTCAGTCTCTCTGTGCTAGTGGTGGCTGTTTAACAGTCTGTTGGCCTTGAGATAGAAGCAGTTTTCAGTCTCTCGGTCCCTGCTTTGATGCACCTGTATGACCTCTCCATATGGATGATAGCAGGGTGAACAGGCAGTGGCTCGGGTGGTTGTTGTCCTTGATGATCCTTCTGGATGATAGCTGAGGTGAACAGGCAGTGGCTCGGGTGGTTGTTGTCCTTGATGATCCTTCTGGATGATAGCGGGGTGAACAGGCAGTGGCTCGGGTGGTTGTTGTCATGATGATCCTTCTGGTTGATAGCGGGGTGAACAGGCAGTGGCTCGGGTGGTTGATGTCCTTGATGATCCTTTTATGGCCTTCTGTAACATCGGGTGGTGTAGGTGTCCTGGAGGGGCAGGTAGTTTGCCCCCTGATTATGCGTTGGGAGAACGCACCACCCTCTGGAGAGCCCTGTGGTTGCGGGCGGTGCAGTTGCCGTACCAGGCGGTGATACAGCCTTCAACTTTCTTACACTACCCTGACTGATATTTCAGTTGTGTTTTCTTTTTCGGAAACTTTCTTTCACATTGAAGTCATGGAGTCGGTCTACAGTACCTTTTTAGGTGTCATGTTATGGCAGAATGTAAAAGTGTTCAAGGGGGTTGTGGACCTTCTACAGGCAGTTTATATTGTTTATATACAGTATATGTAATATATATTATATATACAGTATATTTAATATATATTGTGTTATATACAGTATATTTATATATATTGTGTTATATACAGTATATGTAATATATATTGTGTTATATACAGTATATGTAATATATATTGTGTTATATACAGTATATGTAATATATATTGTTATATACAGTATATAATACAGTATATGTAATATATATTGTTATATTTACAATATATATTGTGTTATATGTAATATATATTGTATATATAATATATATTGTTATATACAGTATATGTAATATATATTGTGTTATATACAGTATGTATATGTAATATATATTGTGTTATATACAGTATGTGTAATATATATTGTGTTATATTTACAGTATATGTAATATATATTGTCTTTATATACAGTATATGTAATATATTTTATATTTACAGTATATTATATATATTGTGCTATATGTATATGTAATATATTGTGTTATATACAGTATATGTAATATATATTGTGTTATATACAGTATATGTAATATATATTGTTATATTGTATATGTATATATATATTATATACAGTATATGTAATATATATTGTTATATTTACAGTATATGTAATATATATTGTGTTATATACAGTATATGTAATATATATTATTATATTTACAGTCTATATACAGTATTTACAGTGTAATATATATTGTGTTATATACAGTATATGTAATATATATTGTGTTATATACAGTATATATGTAATATACAGTATTGTGTTATATACAGTATATGTAATATATATTGTTATATTTACAGTATATGTAATATATATTGTGTTATATACAGTATATGTAATATATATTGT
Organism: Oncorhynchus gorbuscha; assembly: GCF_021184085.1. Taxonomy (NCBI): domain Eukaryota; kingdom Metazoa; phylum Chordata; class Actinopteri; order Salmoniformes; family Salmonidae; genus Oncorhynchus; species Oncorhynchus gorbuscha. The sequence continues at coordinate 3,405 of NW_025745199.1, forward strand.
TATATTTACAGTATATGTAATATATATTGTTATTATTTACAGTATATGTAATATATATTGTGTTATATACATTATTAGTATATATATTGTTTATATTTACAGTATATGTAATATATATTGTGTTATATACATTATTAGTAATATATATTGTGTTATATACAGTATATTTAATATATATTGTGTTATATACAGTATATTTAATATATATTGTGTTATATACAGTATATGTAATATATATTGTGTTATATACAGTATATGTAATATATATTGTGTTATATACAGTATATGTAATATATATTGTTATATTTACAGTATATTTAATATATATTGTGTTATATACAGTAATATATATTATTATATTTACAGTATATTAATATATATTGTGTTATATACATTATTATATTGTGTTATATACAGTATATTTTATATATATTGTATTATATACAGTATATGTAATATATATTGTGTTATATACATATACAGTATATGTAATATATTGTGTTATATACAGTATATGTAATATATATTGTTATATTTACAGTATATGTAATATATATTGTGTTATATACAGTATATGTAATATATATTGTTATATTTACAGTATATGTAATATATACAGTATTAGTAATATATATTGTGTTATATACAGTATATGTAATATATATTGTGTTATATACAGTATATGTAATATATATTGTGTTATATACAGTATATGTAATATATATTGTTATATTTACAGTATATAATATATATTGTGTTATATACATTATTAGTAATATATATTGTTATATTTACAGTATATGTAATATATATTGTGTTATATACAGTATATGTAATATATATTGTGTTATATACAGTATATTTTATATATTGTGTTATATACAGTATATGTAATATATATTGTGTTATATACAGTATATGTAATATATATTGTGCTATATACAGTATATGTAATATATATTGTGCTATATACAGTATATGTAATATATATTGTTATATTTACAGTATATAATATATATTGTGTTATATACAGTATATATATATATTGTTATATTTACAGTATATGTAATATATATTGTGTTATATACAGTATATGTAATATATATTGTGTTATATACAGTATATATATTGTAATATATATTGTGTTATATACATTATTAGTAATATATATTGTTATATATACAGTATATGTAATATATATTGTGTTATATACAGTATATGTAATAATATATATTATGTGTTATATACAGTATATGTAATATATATTGTTATATTTACAGTATATGTAATATATATTGTGTTATATACAGTATATTAATATATATTGTATATTTACAGTATATGTAATATATATTGTGTTATATACATTATTAGTAATATATATTGTTATATTTACAGTATATGTAATATATATTGTGCTATATACAGTATATGTAATATATATTGTGCTATATACAGTATATGTAATATATATTGTTATATTTACAGTATATGTAATATATATTGTGTTATATACATTATTAGTAATATATATTGTTATATTTACAGTATATGTAATATATATTGGGTTATATACAGTATATGTAATATATATTGTGTTATATACAGTATATGTAATATATATTGTGTTATATACAGTATATGTAATATATATTGTGTTATATACAGTATGTGTAATATATATTGTGCTATATACAGTATGTGTAATATATATTGTGTTATATACAGTATATGTAATATATATTGTGTTATATACAGTATATGTAATATATATTGTTATATTTACAGTATATGTAATATATATTGTGTTATATACAGTATATGTAATATATATTGTGTTATATACATTATTAGTAATATATATTGTTATATTTACAGTATATTTAATATATATTGTGTTATATACATTATTAGTAATATATATTGTTATATTTACAGTATATGTAATATATATTGTGTTATATACAGTATATGTAATATATATTGTGTTATATACAGTATGTGTAATATATATTGTGCTATATACAGTATGTGTAATATATATTGTGTTATATACATTATTAGTAATATATATTGTTATATTTACAGTATATTTAATATATATTGTGTTATATACAGTATATGTAATATATATTGTGTTATATACAGTATATGTAATATATATTGTTATATTTACAGTATATGTAATATATATTGTGTTATATACATTATTAGTAATATATATTGTGTTATATACATTATTAGTAATATATATTGTTATATTTACAGTATATTTAATATATATTGTGTTATATACATTATTAGTAATATATATTGTTATATTTACAGTATATGTAATATATATTGTGTTATATACAGTATATGTAATATATATTGTTATATACAGTATATGTAATATATATTGTGTTATATACAGTATATGTAATATATATTGTTATATTTACAGTATATTTAATATATATTGTGCTATATACAGTATATGTAATATATATTGTGTTATATTTACAGTATATGTAATATATATTGTGTTATATTTACAGTATATGTAATATATATTATGTTATATATATAGTATTTGTAATATATATTGTGTTATATACAGTTTATATAATATATATTGTGTTATATATAGTATATGTAATATATATTGTGTTATATACAGTTTATATAATATATATGGTGCTATATATTCCAGGACTGCCTGGTGTACCTGTTGAACAGAGAGCAGCACACTGTGGGTCAGGAGACCCCGTCAGCCCGTCCAAACATCTGCCTGTCCTCTCCTGACATCCTGCCACTCCACTGTCGCCTCCACCGGGTCCCTGCCCCCCGTCACCATGGCAGCACCCCCAACAACAACAACCCCTCAGCAGCCGCCGCCGTCACCGGGGACGACCGCTCCTGCGTTGCCGTGGAGCCCATCCCCACGCGACGGTCCTGGTCAACTTCTCCCGGTGCGAGCAATCCACCCAGCTCCGCCATGGCGACCTCCTGTCGTTCGGAGCCCACTACATCTTCCTGTATAAGGACCCAACGGGTGCCAAACCACTCCCCGCCCAGACGCTGGCACGCCTCCGAACCCTGGGGCAGCTGTACGAGGCTGGGGGAGGGGGGGTGGAGACGGAGGGTGGGACGGAGGGGGGAGGGACCTGTAAGGCGTGTGGCTCTTTGTTAAAGGACAGGGGGCGTTGTCCTCCCAAACCGGCCCCCGCCAGGCGCAGTTTCAAACCGCACCTGGTGAAACCCCAAGAGCGGGGGGGCGGGGGGACAGGCGTCGTAACGACGATCTTGGCGGGACAGAACCAGAAGAGACGCCTACAGCTGGACTTTGAGCAGGTAAATAAAGGTTGTTGTAGATCAGTGAATGTATTTATCCTGTGATGTCACTGTGATGTCACTGTGATGTCACTGTGATGTCACCAGGAATAGTTTTGCCCCAATGTTTATTCAGTCGAGTTTAACCGAACTGAATCAAACTGACCTGAATCGTTTCATTCCGATCAGGCCCACGAGGACGCCCTGGTGAGCAGGATCATGTCTCTGATCGAGCCGGGCGGGGACGACCACAAGTTAGCCCCTGCCTACCTGCTGTGTCTCTGCATACAGCACTCTGCTTCTGCCTTCCCACCAGGCTGCTTCGGCAAATTGCTGCTGAAGATAGTACGATGCATACAGACCGTCTCCTGGGTGAGAGGGAGGGGCCTAGACTGGGAGGGAGGGGCCTAGACGGGGAGGGAGGGCCTAGACGGAGAGGGGGGGGTTTGGAAGGGGTAGCAGAGGGAGAGGGAGGGGTTTGGAAGGGGTTGGAGAGGTTTAGGTGGAGAGGAGGGGTTTAGAAGGGGTAGGAGGGGCCTAGATGGAGAGGGAGGGGTTTGGAAGGAGTTGGAGGGGCAAGTCAGTTATGACTCTGGAGTCGGTAAAAACGAATCGTGACTCTGGAGTCGGTAAAAACAAATCATGACTCTGGAGTTGGTAAAACGAATCATGACTCTGGAGTCGGTGAAAATGAATCATGACTCTGGAGTCGGTAAAAACGAATCATGACTCTGTAGTCGGTAAAAACGAATCATGACTCTGGAGTCGGTAAAAACGAATC
>NW_025745199.1:12500-49716 GCF_021184085.1 Oncorhynchus gorbuscha
GTCATGTCTGTCTACCTCACCACTGAGGATAGAGGTCATGTCTGTCTACCTCTCCACTGAGGATAGAGGTCATGTCTGTCTACCTCACCACTGAGGATAGAGGTCATGTCTGTCTACCTCACCACTGAGGATGTCTGTCTACCTCACCACTGAGGATCATGTCTGTCTACCTCACCACTGAGGATAGAGGTCATGTCTGTCTACCTCTCCACTGAGGATAGAGGTCATGTCTGTCTAGGTCTGTTGGTAGCTAATGTGTGTGTCGCTAACGTCTGTGTGTCGCTAACATGTGTGTATTGCTAACGTGTGTGTGTCGCTAACATGTGTATTGCTAACGTGTGTGTGTCGCTAACATGTGTGTATTGCTAACGTGTGTGTGTCGCTAACATGTGTGTATCGCTAACATGTGTGTGTCGCTAACATGTGTGTATTGCTAACGTGTGTCCGTAGCTAACTTGTGTGTGTGTCTCCGTGTGTGTGTCTCCGTGTGTGCGTGTGTGTGTCTGTGTTCCAGTCCCTGTACGTAGTACTTCCTGGTCTACTGGACTGTAACCCGTTCCCGGTGGACAGCTCTGAACCCTGCTGGAGAGGAGGTACAGGCTTTCCTGAGCCCGTTCGCAGGGTCCTGCAGGTACCACACACACATGGACAGACACACACACACACATAGACAGACACACACACACACACACACACGGACAGACACACACACACACACACACACACACACACACACACACACACACATGGACAGACACACACATTATTCCTGCATGGAATATATTTGGCATGATACATTTTTACGTTTCTGTCACTTTGTTGTGTGTGTGTGTGTGTGTGTGTGTGTGTGTGTGTGTGTGTGTGTGTGTGTGTGTGTGTGTGTGTGTGTGTGTGTGTGTGTGTGTGTGTGTGTGTGTGTGTGTGTCTGTCCATGTGTGTCTTTCTGTGTGTGTGTGTGTGTGTGTGTGTGTGTGTGTGTGTGTGTGTGTGTGTGTGTGTGTGTGTGTGTGTGTGTGTGTGTGTGTGTGTGTGTGTGTGTGTGTGTGTGTGTCTGTCCCTCCAGGTGCTCCAGTGCAGTCAGGAGCTACTCCAGGGGTACCAGGTCCACCCAGAGGTCCAGGCCCAGATGTTCTCCTACCTCTTCTTCTTCTCCAACGTATCTCTCTTCAACCAGCTCATGGACAAGGGTGAGACACACACACACACACACACACACACACACACACACACACACACACACACACACACACACACACACACACACACACACACACACACACACACACACACACACACACACACACACACACACACACGCGGACAGACACACACACACACACACACACACACACACACACACACACACACACACACACACACACACACACACACACACACACACACACACACACACACACACAGAAAGACACACATGGAAAAGTAATTGAGTGTCATCTGCATGTGGTTTTGACGGAGCCGAGTGACTTGGTGTATAGAGAGGAGAGGGACTAGAACCGAGCTCTGAGAGAGGAGAGGGACTAGAACCGAGCTCTGAGAGAGGAGAGGGACTAGAACCGAGCTCTGAGAGAGGAGAGGGACTAGAACCGAGCTCTGAGAGAGGAGAGGGACTAGAACCGAGCTCTGAGAGAGGAGAGGAGGACCTAGAACCGAGCTCTGAGAGAGGAGAGGGACTAGAACCGAGCTCTGAGAGAGGAGAGGGACTAGAACCGAGCTCTGAGAGAGGAGAGGGACTAGAACCGAGCTCTGAGAGAGGAGAGGGACTAGAACCGATCTCTGAGAGAGGAGAGGAGGACCTAGAACCGAGCTCTGAGAGAGGAGAGGGACTAGAACCGAGCTCTGAGAGAGGAGAGGGACTAGAACCGAGCTCTGAGAGAGGAGAGGGACTAGAACCGAGCTCTGAGAGAGGAGAGGGACTAGAACCGAGCTCTGAGAGAGGAGAGGGACTAGAACCGAGCTCTGAGAGAGGAGAGGAGGACCTAGAACCGAGCTCTGAGAGAGGAGAGGGACTAGAACCGAGCTCTGAGAGAGGAGAGGGACTAGAACCGAGCTCTGAGAGAGGAGAGGGACTAGAACCGAGCTCTGAGAGGGAGAGGGACTAGAACCGAGCTCTGAGAGAGGAGAGGAGGACCTAGAACCGAGCTCTGAGAGAGGAGAGGGACTAGAACCGAGCTCTGAGAGAGGAGAGGGACTAGAACCGAGCTCTGAGAGAGGAGAGGGACTAGAACCGAGCTCTGAGAGAGGAGAGGGACTAGAACCGAGCTCTGAGAGAGGAGAGGAGGACCTAGAACCGAGCTCTGAGAGAGGAGAGGGACTAGAACCGAGCTCTGAGAGAGGAGAGGGACTAGAACCGAGCTCTGAGAGAGGAGAGGGACTAGAACTGAGCTCTGAGAGAGGAGAGGGACTAGAACCGAGCTCTGAGAGAGGAGAGGAGGACCTAGAACCGAGCTCTGAGAGAGGAGAGGGACTAGAACCGAGCTCTGAGAGAGGAGAGGGACTAGAACCGAGCTCTGAGAGAGGAGAGGGACTAGAACCGAGCTCTGAGAGAGGAGAGGGACTAGAACCGAGCTCTGAGAGAGGAGAGGGACTAGAACCGAGCTCTGAGAGAGGAGAGGGACTAGAACCGAGCTCTGAGAGAGGAGAGGGACTAGAACCGAGCTCTGAGAGAGGAGAGGGACTAGAACCGAGCTCTGAGAGAGGAGAGGAGGACCTAGAACCGAGCTCTGAGAGAGGAGAGGGACTAGAACCGAGCTCTGAGAGAGGAGAGGAGGACCTAGAACTGGGACTAGAGGACGAGGACTGAGCCCTGAGCGAGCTATATACACTGCTCAAAAAAATAAAGGGAACACTAAAATAACACATCCTAGATCTGAATGAATGAAATGTTCTTATTAAATACTTTTTTCTTTACATAGTTGAATGTGCTGACAACAAAATTACACTAAAATTATCAATGGAAATTTATCAATGGCAATTTATCAACCCTTGGAGGTCTGGATTTGGAGTCACAGTCAAAATAAAGTGGAAAACCACACTACAGGCTGATCCAACTTTGATGTAATGTCCTTAAAACAAGTCAAAATGAGGCTCAGCAGTGTATGTGGCCTCCACGTGCCTGTATGACCCCCCTACAACGCCTGGGCATGCTCCTGATGAGGTGGCGGATGGTCTCCTGAGGGATCTCCTCCCAGACCTGGACTAAAGCATCCGCCAACTCCTGGACAGTCTGTGGTGCAACGTAGCGTTGGTGGATGGAGCGAGACATGATGTCCCAGATGTGCTCAATTGGATTCAGGTCTGGGGAACAGGCGGGCCAGTCCATAGCATCAATGCCTTCCTCTTGCAGGAACTGCTGACACACTCCAGCCACATGAGGTATAGCATTGTCTTGCATTAGGAGGAACCCAGGGCCAACCGCACCAGCATATGGTCTCACAAGGGGTCTGAGGATCTCATCTCGGTACCTAATGGCAGTCAGGCTACCTCTGGCGAGCACATGGAGGGCGGTGCGGCCCCCCAAAGATCATTCTCTAAGTAATAGACCTCAGTCTGGTAATGAATGAATGATCATTCTCTAGACCTCAGTCTGGTAATGAATGAATGATCATTCTCTAGACCTCAGTCTGGTAATTAATGATCATTCTCTAAGTACTAGACCTCAGTCTGGTAATGAATGATCATTCTCTAGACCTCAGTCTGGTAATGAATGATCATTCTCTAGATCTCAGTCTGGTAATTAATGATCATTCTCTAGACCTCAGTCTGGTAATGAATGATCATTCTCTAGACCTCAGTCTGGTAATGAATGATCATTCTCTAGACCTCAGTCTGGTAATGAATGAATGATCATTCTCTAGACCTCAGTCTGGTAATGAATGAATGATCATTCTCTAGACCTCAGTCTGGTAATAAATGATGTGGCTGTTGAGCTAGTAGCTTGAGGAAACTATTCAACGAGGCATAAACTGGTTGAATTCAATGTTGTTTCAACGTCATTTGTCAATGTATTTGTGACGTGACATCGATGTGGAAAATACATTTGGGATTTCAACCTTCGAAACAGAGAACAAATGGATCGTCAGGAACCATGAAAATGAGTCCAAATTAACCCTGTTTAATCTAAACGTTTGTCAGATGAATCGTCAGGAACCATGAAAATGAGTCCAAATTAACCCTATTTAATCTAAACGTTTGTCAGATGGTTTGCAGCATGGATCAGATGAGATGGAGGCCGTTACCACTGAAAACTAAATCATAGGGACGTTTTTTATTTATTTTTATTTTTTATCCCATTGAGGTTGAAAAAAAGAGTTGGGGAACCACTACACAACAACAGACAACAACAGACAACAACACACAGAGAGAAACACACAGAGAGACAGAGAGAAACACACAGAGAGAAACACACAGAGAGAAACACACACAGAGATACCCACAGAGAGAAACACACACACACAGAGAAACACACACAGAGATACCCACAGAGAGAAACAGAGATACCCACAGAGAGAAACACACACACAGAGATACCCACAGAGAGAAACACACACAGATACCCACAGAGAGAAACACACAGAGAAACACACACAGAGATACCCACAGAGAGAAACACACACAGAGATACCCACAGAGAGAAACACACAGAGAAACACCCACAGAGATACCCACAGAGAGAAACACACAGAGAAACACACACACAGAGAAACACCCACAGAGAGAAACACACAGAGAAACACACACACAGAGAAACACCCACAGAGATACCCACAGAGAAAAACACACAGAGAAACACACACACAGAGACACACACACATAGATACCCACAGAGAAACACACACAAAGAGAAACACCCACAGAGATACCCACAGAGAGAAACACACAGAGAAACACACACACAGAGACACACACAGAGAGAAACACACAGAGAAACACACACACACACACACTGAAACACCCACAGAGATACACACAGTGACACACACAGAGAGAAACACACAGAGAAACACAGACAGAGAGGCACACTTCCATTCGTCTGCCTCAGGGTAAATCCCTAGATGAGGAATGGTGTGTGTGTGTGTGTGTGTGTGTGTGTGTGTGTGTGTGTGTGTGTGTGTGTGTGTGTGTGTGTGTGTGTGTGTGTGTGTGTGTGTGTGTGTGTGTGTGTGTGTGTGTGTGTGTGTGTGTGTGTGTGTGTGTGTGTGTGTGTGTGTGTCTAAGTGTATGTGTGTGTGTGTGTGTGTGTGTGTGTCTAAGTGTATGTGTGTGTGTGTGTCAGCATTTTGACGGAGGAGAGGAAAGCAACTCGTGCTTTAGATTTGTCCTTGACAACCTCCCACTCCCCTTCCCACCTCCCCTCTTCTCTTTTCCTCTGAGGGTCTTTATTATGGGATGGGGGAGGATGAGAGATGTCTGGGATGGAGGGTAAGATGGGGGAGCTAAAAGCAATGTAGGGTGAGAGCTGATGACCTTCCTAACAGAGATCTTTCTCTCTCTCCCTTTCTCTCTCTCTCTCTCTCTCTCTCTCTCTCTCTCTCTCTCTCTCTCTCTCTCTCTCTCTCTCTCTCTCTCTCTCTCTCTCTCTCTCTCTTTCACTCTCTCTCTCCCCTTTCTCTCTCTTTCTCTCTCCCCATTTCTCTCTCTCTCCCCCCATTTCTGTCATGTTTGTCATTTATTATCATGTCTTGTCCCTGTGCTCCCCATGCTATTCGTTTCCCTCTGCTGGTCTTATTTGGTTCTTTCCCTCCTTCTATCCCTCTCTCTCCCCCTCCCTCTCTCACTCTCTCGCTCTCTCTTCTCTCTATCGTTCCGTTCCTGCTCCCAGCTGTTCCTATTCCCCTAATCATCATTTAGTCTTCCCACACCTGTTCCCGATCCTTTCCCCTGATTAGAGTCCCTATTTATTCCTTTGTGATCCGTTCCTGTCCCGTCGGTTCCTTGTTTTGTATTCACCATGCTGTGATTGTGTTTCGCCCTGTCCTGTCGTGTTTTTTGCCTTCATCAGATGCTGCGTGTGAGCAGGTGGCTCTATCAACTACGGCCTGCGCCTACCCGGCGACCTGCAGTCTGTGGCCGCTTCTCTAGTTATTCCCTCTACAGACTAGAGGATTTTTGTTATTCCCTGTTTGGATTTAAATAAACTCTGTTTCTGTTAAGTCGCTTTTGGGTCCTCTTTCACCTGCATGACAGAAGGAACCGACCAAGGAATGGACCCAGCGACTTCAGACGCTCGTTACACTGCCGTCGAGATCCAAGGAGCCATGCTCGGCAGACACGAGCAGGAATTGTCTGCTGCTCGCCATGCCGTGGAGAACCTGGCCGCTCAGGTTTCTGACCTCTCTGGACAGTTCCAGAGTCTACGTCTCGTGCCACCTGTTACTTCCTGGCCTGCCGAGCCTCCAGAACCTAGGGTTAATAACCCACCTTGCTACTCCGGGCAGCCCACTGAGTGCCGCTCCTTTCTCACGCAGTGTGAGATTGTGTTCTCTCTCCAACCCAACACATACTCTAGCGAGAGAGCTCGGGTTGCTTACGTCATTTCACTCCTTACTGGCCGGGCTCGAGAATGGGGCACAGCTATCTGGGAGGCAAGGGCTGATTGCTCTAACAAATTCCAGAACTTTAAAGAGGAGATGATTCGGGTTTTTGACCGTTCAGTTTTTGGTGGGGAGGCTTCTAGGGCCCTGGCTTCCTTATGCCAAGGTGAACGGTCCATAACGGATTATTCCATTGAGTTTCGCACTCTTGCTGCCTCTAGTGAGTGGAACGAGCCGGCGCTGCTCGCTCGTTTTCTGGAGGGACTCCACGCAGTGGTTAAGGATGAGATTCTCTCCCGGGAGGTTCCTTCAGATGTGGACTCTTTGATTGCTCTCGCCATCCGCATAGAACGACGGGTAGATCTTCGTCACCGGGCTCGTGGAAGAGAGCTCGCATCAACGGTGTTTCCCTGCTCCGCATCGCAACCATCTCCCTCCTCTGGCTTTGAGACTGAGCCCATGCAGCTGGGAGGGATTCGCATCTCGAATAAGGAGAGGGAACGGAGGATCACCAACCGCCTGTGCCTCTATTGCGGAGTTGCTGGACATTTTGTTAATTCATGTCCAGTAAAAGCCAGAGCTCATCTGTAAGCGGAGGGCTACAGGTGAGCGCAACTACTCAAGTCTCTCCATCAAGGTCCTGTACTACTTTGTCGGTCCACCTACGCTGGACCGGTTCGGGTGCTACATGTAGTGCCTTGATAGACTCTGGGGCTGAGGGTTGTTTCATGGACGAAGCATGGGTTCGGAAACATGACATTCCTTTCAGAGAGTTAGATAAGCCTACGCCCATGTTCGCCTTAGATGGTAGTCATCTTCCCAGTATCAGATTTGAGACACTACCTTTAACCCTCACAGTATCTGGTAACCACAGTGAGACTATTTCTTTTTTGATTTTCCGTTCACCGTTTACACCTGTTGTTTTGGGTCATCCCTGGCTAGTATGTCATAATCCTTCTATTAATTGGTCTAGTAATTCTATCCTATCCTGGAACGTTTCTTGTCATGTGAAGTGTTTAATGTCTGCCATCCCTCCCGTTTCTTCTGTCCCTACTTCTCAGGAGGAACCTGGCGATTTGACAGGAGTGCCGGAGGAATATCATGATCTGCGCACGGTCTTCAGTCGGTCCCGAGCCAACTCCCTTCCTCCTCACCGGTCGTATGATTGTAGTATTGATCTCCTTCCGGGGACCACTCCTCCTCGAGGTAGACTATACTCTCTGTCGGCTCCCGAACGTAAGGCTCTCGAGGATTATTTGTCTGTGTCTCTTGGACGCCGGTACCATAGTGCCTTCTTCTTCTCCGGCCGGGGCGGGGTTCTTTTTGTTAAGAAAAGGACGGTACTCTGCGCCCCTGCGTGGATTATCGAGGGCTGAATGACATAACGGTTAAGAATCGTTATCCGCTTCCCCTTATGTCATCAGCCTTCGAGATTCTGCAGGGAGCCAGGTGCTTTACTAAGTTGGACCTTCGTAACGCTTACCATCTCGTGCGCATCAGAGAGGGGGACGAGTGGAAAACGGCGTTTAACACTCCGTTAGGGCATTTTGAGTACCGGGTTCTGCCGTTCGGTCTCGCCAATGCGCCAGCTGTTTTTCAGGCATTAGTTAATGATGTTCTGAGAGACATGCTGAACATTTTTGTTTTTGTCTATCTTGACGATATCCTGATTTTTTCTCCGTCACTCGAGATTCATGTTCAGCACGTTCGACGTGTTCTACAGCGCCTTTTAGAGAATTGTCTCTACGTAAAGGCTGAGAAGTGCTCTTTTCATGTCTCCTCCGTTACTTTTCTCGGTTCCGTTATTTCCGCTGAAGGCATTCAGATGGATTCCGCTAAGGTCCAAGCTGTCAGTGATTGGCCCGTTCCAAGGTCACGTGTCGAGTTGCAGCGCTTTTAGGTTTCGCTAATTTCTATCGGCGTTTCATTCGTAATTTCGGTCAAGTTGCTGCCCCTCTCACAGCTCTTACTTCTGTCAAGACGTGTTTTAAGTGGTCGGTTCCGCCCAGGGAGCTTTTGATCTTCTAAAAGAACGTTTTACGTCCGCTCCTATCCTCGTTACTCCTGACGTCACTAGACAATTCATTGTCGAGGTTGACGCTTCAGAGGTAGGCGTGGGAGCCATTCTATCCCAGCGCTTCCAGTCTGACGATAAGGTTCATCCTTGCGCTTATTTTTCTCATCGCCTGTCGCCATCTGAGCGCAACTATGATGTGGGTAACCGTGAACTGCTCGCCATCCGCTTAGCCCTAGGCGAATGGCGACAGTGGTTGGAGGGGGCGACCGTTCCTTTTGTCGTTTGGACAGACCATAAGAACCTTGAGTACATCCGTTCTGCCAAACGACTTAATGCCCGTCAAGCTCGTTGGGCGTTGTTTTTCGCTCGTTTCGAGTTTGTGATTTCTTACCGTCCGGGTAGCAAGAACACCAAGCCTGATGCCTTATCCCGTCTGTTTAGTTCTTCTGTGGCTTCTACTGATCCCGAGGGGATTCTTCCTTATGGGCGTGTTGTCGGGTTAACAGTCTGGGGAATTGAAAGACAGGTTAAGCAAGCACTCACGCACACTGCGTCGCCGCGCGCTTGTCCTAGTAACCTCCTTTTCGTTCCTGTTTCCACTCGTCTGGCTGTTCTTCAGTGGGCTCACTCTGCCAAGTTAGCTGGTCATCCCGGTGTTCGAGGCACTCTTGCGTCTATTCGCCAGCGCTTTTGGTGGCCGACTCAGGAGCGTGACACGCGCCGTTTCGTGGCTGCTTGTTCGGACTGCGCGCAGACTAAGTCGGGTAACTCTCCTCCTGCCGGTCGTCTCAGACCGCTCCCCATTCCTTCTCGACCATGGTCTCACATTGCCTTAGACTTCATTACCGGTCTGCCTTTGTCTGCGGGGAAGACTGTGATTCTGACGGTTGTCGATAGGTTCTCTAAGGCGGCACATTTCATTCCTCTCGCTAAACTTCCTTCCGCTAAGGAGACGGCACAAATCATTATTGAGAATGTATTCAGAATTCATGGCCTCCCGTTAGACGCCGTTTCAGACAGAGGCCCGCAATTCACGTCACAGTTTTGGAGGGAGTTCTGTCGTTTGATTGGTGCGTCCGTCAGTCTCTCTTCCGGGTTTCATCCCCAGTCTAACGGTCAAGCAGAGAGGGCCAATCAGACGATTGGTCGCATACTACGCAGCCTTTCTTTCAGAAACCCTGCGTCTTGGGCAGAACAGCTCCCTGGGCAGAATACGCTCACAATTCGCTTCCTTCGTCTGCTACCGGGTTATCTCCGTTTCAGAGTAGTCTGGGTTACCAGCCTCCTCTGTTCTCATCCCAGCTTGCCGAGTCCAGCGTTCCCTCCGCTCAGCGTTTGTCCAACGTTGTGAGCGCACCTGGAAGGAGGGTGAGGTCTGCACTTTGCCGTTACAGGGCACAGACGGTGAGCCGCCAATAAACGCAGGATTAAGAGTCCAAGGTATTGTTGCGGCCAGAGAGTGTGGCTTTCCACTCGCAACCTTCCTCTTACGACAGCTTCTCGTAAGTTGACTCCGCGGTTCATTGGTCCGTTCCGTGTCTCCCAGGTCGTCAATCCTGTCGCTGTGCGACTGCTTCTTCCGCGACATCTTCGTCGCGTCCATCCTGTCTTCCATGTCTCCTGTGTTAAGCCCTTTCTTCGCACCCCCGTTCGTCTTCCCTCCCCCCCTCCCGTCCTTGTCGAGAGCGCACCTATTTACAAGGTACATAAGATCATGGACATGCGTTCTCGGGGACGGGGTCACCAATACCTAGTGGATTGGGAGGGTTACGGTCCTGAGGAGAGGAGTTGGGTTCCGTCTCGGGACGTGCTGGACCGTTCACTCATCGATGATTTCCTCCGTTGCCGCCAGGATTCCTCCTCGAGTGCGCCAGGAGGCGCTCGGTGAGTGGGGGGGGTACTGTCATGTTTGTCATTTATTATCATGTCTTGTCCCTGTGCTCCCCATGCTATTCGTTTCCCTCTGCTGGTCTTATTTGGTTCTTTCCCTCCTTCTATCCCTCTCTCTCCCCTCCCTCTCTCACTCTCTCGCTCTCTCTTCTCTCTATCGTTCCGTTCCTGCTCCCAGCTGTTCCTATTCCCCTAATCATCATTTAGTCTTCCCACACCTGTTCCCGATCCTTTCCCCTGATTAGAGTCCCTATTTATTCCTTTGTGATCCGTTCCTGTCCCGTCGGTTCCTTGTTTTGTATTCACCATGCTGTGATTGTGTTTCGCCCTGTCCTGTCGTGTTTTTTGCCTTCATCAGATGCTGCGTGTGAGCAGGTGGCTCTATCAACTACGGCCTGCGCCTACCCGAAGCGACCTGCAGTCTGTGGCCGCTTCTCTAGTTATTCCCCTCTACAGACTAGAGGATTTTTGTTATTCCCTGTTTGGATTTAAATAAACTCTGTTTCTGTTAAGTCGCTTTTGGGTCCTCTTTCACCTGCATGACAATTTCTCTCTCTCTCTCCCCCCCTTTCTCTCTCTCTCTGTCTCTCTCTCTCTCACTCCCCCATTTCTCTCCCTCTCTCTCCCCCTTTCTCTCTCTGTCTCTCTCTCTCCCCCCATTTCTCTCTCTCACCCACCATTTCTCTCTCTCTCTCTCCCCCATTTCTCTCTCTCCCCTCTTTCTCTCTGTTTCTCTCTCCCCATTTCTCTCTCTCCCCCTGTCTCTCTCTTTCTCTCTCCCCCTTTCTCTCTCTCTCCCCCCTTTATCTCTCTGTTTCTCTCTCTTTCTCTCTCCCCCTTTCTCTCTCTCTCTCTCCCCCCTTTCTCTCTCTCTCTCTCCCCCCTTTCTCTCTCTGTTTCTCTCTCTCTCTCTCTCCCCCTTTCTCTCTCTCTCTCTGTCTCTCTCTCTTTCTCTCTCTCTCTCCCCCTTTCTCTCTCTCCCCCCTTTCTCTCTCTTTCTCTCTCTCTGTTTTTCTCTCTCCTTTCTCTCTCTTTCTCTCTCTCTCCCCCTTTCTCTCTCTCCCCCTTTATCTCTCTCTCTGTGTTTGAAAGCACTAGATGTTTTAATGTATATATAGACTGCATGGTCACTACGGGGAAGCTCTAGCAGGGCAGAAATGTGACCAACTGACTCGTTGGAAAAGGTGACATCCTATGACGGTGTCACGTTGAAAGTCACTGAGCTCTTCAATGAATCCATTCTACTGCCAATGTTTGTCTATGGAGATTGCGTGGCTGTGTGTTCGATGTTATACACCTGTATACACTTGAAGGGGTGTACACATATACAGTGTAGATAGTCCACATGCTGCTGGCCATGTTAGTGTATCTGTTTCTCGCTCTGTTCATTGATGTTTCTCTGGCGATGGTATCCATGGTAACAGCAGGTAGAGCCAATGTCAGATGCCATAGCAACCAGGGCAGAAAGAGGCAGAGAGAGGCAGAGAGGAAGAGAGGAAGAGAGAGAGAGAGAGAGAGAGAGAGAGAGAGAGAGAGAGAGAGAGAGAGAGGCAGAGCGAGGCAGAGAGGGAGGGAGAGTCAGAGAGAGAGAGAGGCAGAGCAAGGCAGAGAGGGAGACAGAGGCAGGGAGAGGCAGAGAGAGAGAGAGGCAGAGAGAGAGAGAGAGGCAGAGAGAGAGAGAGAGAGGCAGAGCGAGACAGAGAGAGAGAGAGGACTGCTGAGGACTACGGTCCAGGTTCTGTGTTGTGTTTGTCTGAGGACTACGGTCCAGGTTCTGTGTTGTGTTTGTCTGAGGACTACGGTCCAGGTTCTGTGTTGTGTTTCTGCTGAGGACTACGGTCCAGGTTCTGTGTTGTGTTTCTATTGTCTGAGGACTACGGTCCAGGTTCTGTGTTGTGTTTCTAGTGTCTGAGGACTACGGTCCAGGTTCTGTGTTGTGTTTGTAGTGTCTGAGGACTACGGTCCAGGTTCTGTGTTGTGTTTCTATTGTCTGAGGACTACGGTCCAGGTTCTGTGTTGTGTTTCTAGTGTCTGAGGACTACGGTCCAGGTTCTGTGTTGTGTTTGTCTGAGGACTACGGTCCAGGTTCTGTGTTGTGTTTCTGCTGAGGACTACGGTCCAGGTTGTGTGTTTATTTTCTGCTGAGGACTACGGTCCAGGTTCTGTGTTGTGTTTGTCTGAGGACTACGGTCCAGGTTCTGTGTTGTGTTTGTCTGAGGACTACGGTCCAGGTTCTGTGTTGTGTTTCTAGTGTCTGAGGACTACGGTCCAGGTTCTGTGTTGTGTTTCTAGTGTCTGAGGACTACGGTCCAGGTTCTGTGTTGTGTTTGTCTGAGGACTACGGTCCAGGTTCTGTGTTGTGTTTCTATTGTCTGAGGACTACGGTCCAGGTTCTGTGTTGTGTTTCTGCTGAGGACTACGGTCCAGGTTCTGTGTTGTGTTTCTGCTGAGGACTACGGTCCAGGTTCTGTGTTGTGTTTCTAGTGTCTGAGGACTACGGTCCAGGTTCTGTGTTGTGTTTCTAGTGTCTGAGGAGTTCAGTCATGTCTCTCAGAGCAGCGAGGACAGATTGTCATATTCCCAGACTATAAGCCTATTAGGGGAGGGGTGATGGGGGTACCCATTGGCTGGGGCGGAGGGGGATGGAGCTGTACCCCTGGGGTGGGGTAGGAGGGGTGAAGGAGGAGGAGGAGGGTTGGACGGGGATTAGCTACCTCTTAAAGTGGCACTAATGACTCCAGTCTCCTTTTCACCTCATTTAATACCTACGATTTACTGAACAAAAGGCACCTCTCCATAGGTGGTCCAGGTTAGACATGAGAGAGAGAGGGAGAGAGAGACAGAGAGAGACAGAGAGAGACAGAGAGATAGATAAACAGACAGACAGACAGACAGACAGACAGACAGACAGACAGACAGACAGACAGACAGACAGACAGACAGACAGACAGACAGACAGACAGACAGACAGACAGACAGACAGACAGACAGACAGACAGACAGACAGACAGACAGACAGACAGACAGACAGACAGACAGACAGACAGACAGATTCCGAGCCCTGCCTTAGGAACTCCTCAATGTGTTCTACAACAGACTAATCAGACAGGTGGTGGAATGTGTTCTACAACAGACTAATCAGACAGGTGGTGGAATGTGTTCTACAACAGACTAATCAGACAGGTGGTGGAATGTGTTCTAGAACAGACTAATCAGACAGGTGCATTATTTGTCTGTGTGTGTGTAGGTCCGTCGCGGGGCTGGTTCCAGCGCTCTAAGGTTCTCCAGGTACAGGCCTGTGTCAGGATGGTTCTAGAGTGGACTAGGAAGGCGGGGCTTAGTTACCTGGCAGACAAGTTCTTCAACAAGTTCAACAGCGCTGTCAGCATCCTGGCCACACCTCCTCAGCAGCTAACACAGGTAACATCACACACCTGACCTCTGACCTCTAACCCTGTCAGCATCCTGGCCACACCTCCTCAGCAGCTAACACAGGTAAGTCACACACCTGACCTCTGACCTCTAACCCTGTCAGCATCCTGGCCACACCTCCTCAGCAGCTAACACAGGTAACATCACACAATTGACCTCTGACCTCTAACCCTGTCAGCATCCTGGCCACACCCCCTCAGCAGCTAACACAGGTAACATCACACACCTGACCTCTGACCTCTAACCCTGTCAGCATCCTGGCCAGACCCCTCAGCAGCTAACACAGGTAACATCACACACTTGACCTCTGACCTCTAACCCTGTCAGCATCCTGGCCACACTCCCTCAGCAGCTAACACAGGTAACATCACACACCTGACCTCTGACCTCTAACCCTGTCAGCATCCTGGCCAGACCCCTCAGCAGCTAACACAGGTAACATCACACGCCTGACCTCTGACCCTTTCTCACCTTAAAGGTCCAATGCAATCCATTTTTATATCAATAAAATCATTTCTGGGTAACAATGAAGTACCTTACTGTAATTGGTCACAAATATTTATCTCTCTATATATTCTGATATATTTATCTCTCTCTATATATTCTGATATATTTATCTCTCTATATATTCTGATATATGTATCTCTCTATACATTCTGATATATGTATCTTTATGTATTGTGATATATTTATCTCTATATATTTACCTCTATATATTCTGATATATTTATCTCTCTATATATTTATCTCTATATATATTCTGATATATTTATCTCTCTATATATTCTGATATATTTCTCTCTATATATTTATATCTCTATATATTCTGATATATTTATCTCTCTATATATTTATCTCTCTATATATTCTGATATATTTATCTCTCTATATATTCTGATATGTTTATCTCTCTTTATATTCTGATATATTTATCTCTCTCTATATTCTGATATATTTATCTCTCTTTATATTCTGATATATTTATCTCTCTCTATATTCTGATATATTTATCTCTCTTTATATTGTGATATATTTATCTCTCTATATATTCTGATATATTTATCTCTATACATTCTGATATATGTTTACTTTATGTATTGTGATATATTTATCTCTATACTTTCTGATATATGTATCTCCATGTATTGTGATATATTTATCTCTCTCTATATTCTGATATATGTATCTCTCTATATATTCTGATATATTTATCTCTCTCTATATTCTGATATATTTATCTCTCTATATATTCTGATATATTTATCTCCCTATATATTTATCTCTATATATTCTAATATATGTATCTCCATGTATTGTGATATATTTATCTCTCTATATATTTATCTCTATATATTCTGATATATGTATCTCCATGTATTGTGATATATTTATCTCTCTATATATTCATCTCTATATATTCTGATATATGTATCTCTATGTATTCTGATATATGTATCTCTATATATTCTGATATATTTATTCTGATATATTTAACTCTCTATATATTATGATATATTTATCTCCCTATATATGTATCTCTATATATATTATGATATATTTATCTCTCTATATATTCTGATATATGTATCTCTATATATTCTGATATATTTATCTCTCTATATATTATGATATATTTATCTCCCTATATATTTATCTCTATATATTATGATATATTTATCTCTCTATATATTCTGATATATTTATCTCTCTATGTGTCTAGATGACGTGGAAGGTGCTGTGTGTGGACCACCCCAGTGTCTATATATTCTGATATATTTATCTCTCTATATTTTCTGATATATTTATCTCTATATATTCTGATATATTTATCTCTCTATATATTCTGATATATTTATCTCTCTATATTTTCTGATATATTTATTTATATACTGTATGTCTTTATACACTGAACACAAATATAAATGCAACATGCAACAATTCCAAAGATTTGACTGAGTTACAGTTCATATAAGGAAATCAATCAATTGGAATAAATGTATTAGGCCCTAATCTATGGATTTCACATGACTGGCGCAACCACAGGTGGGCCTGGGATGGCATTGGCTCACCCACTGGGGAGCCAGACCCACTCACTTGGGAGCCAGGCCCAGCCACTAGGGTGCCAGACCCACCCACTGGGGAGCCAGACCCACCCACTAGGGTGCCAGACCCACCCACTGGGGAGCCAGACCCACCCACTAGGGAGCCAGACCCACTCACTAGGGAGCCAGACCCACTCACTAGGGTGCCAGACCCACCCACTGGGGAGCCAGGCCCACCCACTAGGGAACCAGACCCACCCACTAGGGAGCCAGACCCACCCACTAGGGAGCCAGACCCACCCACTAGGGGAGCCAGACCCACCCACTAGGGAGCCAGACCCACCCACTAGGGAGCCAGACCCACCCACTAAGGAGCCAGACCCACCCACTAGGGAGCCAGACCCAGGGGGCCAGACCCACCCACTAGGGAGCCAGACCCACCCACTAGGGAGCCAGACCCACCCACTAGGGAGCCAGACCCACCCACTAGGGAGCCAGACCCACCCACTAGGGTGCTAGGGAGCCAGACCCACCCACTAGGGAGCCAGACCCACCCACTAGGGTGCCAGACCCACCCACTGGGAGCCAGACCCACCCACTAGGGAGCCAGACCCACTCACTAGGGAGCCAGACCCACCCACTGGGGAACCAGACCCACCCACTAGGGAGCCAGACCCACTCACTAGGGTGCCAGACCCACCCACTGGGGAGCCAGGCCCACCCACTAGGAACCAGACCCACCCACTAGGGAGCCAGACCCACCCACTAGGGAGCCAGACCCACCCACTAGGGAGCCAGACCCACCCACTAGGGAGCCAGACCCACCCACTAGGGAGCCAGACCCACCCACTAGGGAGCCAGACCCACCCACTAAGGAGCCAGACCCACCCACTAGGGAGCCAGACCCACCCATTAGGGAGCCAGACCCACCCACTAGGGAGCCAGACCCACCCACTAGGGAGCCAGACCCACCCACTAGGGAGCCAGACCCACCCACTGGGCCAGACCCACCCACTAGGGAGCCAGACCCACCCACTAGGGTGCCAGACCCACCCACTAGGGAGCCAGACCCACCCACTAGGGAGCCAGACCCACCCACTAGGGAGCCAGACCCACCCACTAGGGAGCCAGACCCACTCACTAGGGAGCCAGACCCACCCACTAGGGAGCCAGACCCACCCACTAGGGAGCCAGACCCACCCACTAGGGAGCCAGACCCACCCACTAGGGAGCCAGACCCACCCACTGGGGAGCCAGACCCACCCACTAGGGAGCCAGACCCACCCACTAGGGAGCCAGACCCACCCACTAGGGAGCCAGACCCACCCACTGGGGAACCAGACCCACCCACTAGGGAGCCAGACCCACCCACTAGGGAGCCAGACCCACCCACTGGGGAGCCAAGTCGTTTTTACCCACAAAGGGTCTTTATTACAGACAGAAATACTCCTCAGCACCCCCCCTTGTTCAGTATGTATCTCTGTCAAGATGAGTTGGAAGGTGCTGTGTGCAGACCACCCCAGTCTAAAGCTAGTCTATATATATTCTGATATATGTCTCTATATATTTCTAGATGAGTTGGAAAGTGCTGTGTACGGACCACCCCAGTCTGAAGCTAGTCTATATATATTCTGATATATGTCTCTATATATTTCTAGATGAGTTGGAAAGTGCTGTGTACGGACCACCCCAGTCTGAAGCTAGTCTATATATATTCTGATATATTTATGTATATATTTCTCTATATATTTCTAGATGAGTTGGAAAGTGCTGTGTACGGACCACCCCAGTCTAAAGCTAGTCTATATATATTCTGATATATGTCTCTATATATTTCTAGATGAGTTGGAAGGTGCTATGTGTGGACCACCCCAGTCTAAAGCTAGTCTATATATATTGTGATATATTTCTCTATATATTTCTAGATGAGTTGGAAGGTGCTATGTGTGGACCACCCCAGTCTAAAGCTAGTCTATATATATTGTGATATATTTCTCTATATATTTCTAGATGAGTTGGAAGGTGCTGTGTGCAGACCACCCCAGTCTGAAGCCGGTTCAGCTGCATGGCCTGTTGACTCAGTACCAGTTGACAGCTGAGATGGGGCCTGTTCCTATCTGGCAGCCCGGCAGTGAGGATGAGGCATACATATACAGGACAGGTACCTGCTGGGGGGGGGGGTTAACATGTCTGTGTGGATTCTAACCCCTGGTCAGCTGTGTCTGTGTGGATTCTAACCCCTGGTCTGCTGTGTCTGTGTGGATTCTAAACCTTGTTGTGTCTGTGTGGATTCTAACCCCTGGTCTGTGTGTATTCTAAACCCTGGTCTGTTGTGTCTGTGTGGATTCTAAACCCTGGTCTGCTGTGTCTGTGTGGATTCTAAACCCTGGTCTGCTGTGTCTGTGTGGATTCCAACCCCTGGTCTGCCGTGTCTGTGTGGATTCTAACCCCTGGTCTGCTGTGTCTGTGTGGATTCCAAACCTTGTTGTGTCTGTGTGTATTCTAACCCCTGGTCTGTCTGTGTCTGTGTGTATTCTAACCCCTTGTCTGTCTGTGTCTGTGTGTATTCTAACCCCTGCTCTGTGTGTATTCTTACCCCTGGTCTGTGTGTATTCTAACCCCTGGTCTGTGTGTATTCTTACCCCTGGTCTGTGTGTATTCTAACCCCTGGTCTGTGTGTATTCTAACCCCTGGTCTGTGTGTATTCTAACCCCTGGTTAGTGTGTGTCTGTGTGTATTCTAACCCCTGGTCTGTGTTTGTCTGTGTGTATTCTAACCCCTGCTCTGTGTGTGTCTGTGTGTATTCTAACCCCTGGTCTGTGTGTGTCTGTGTGTATTCTAACCCCTGCTCTGTGTGTCTGTGTGTATTCTAACCCCTGGTCTGTGTGTATTCTAACCCCTGCTCTGTCTGTGTCTGTGTGTATTCTAACCCCTGGTCTGTGTGTATTCTAACCCCTGGTCTGTGTGTGTCTGTGTGTATTCTAACCCCTGCTCTGTTTGTCTGTGTGTATTCTAACCCCTGGTCTGTGTGTATTCTAACCCCTGGTCTGTGTGTGTCTGTGTGTATTCTAACCCCTGGTCTGTTGTGTCTGTGTGTATTCTAACCCCTGCTCTGTGTGTCTGTGTGTATTCTAACCCCTGGTCTGTGTGTATTCTAACCCCTGGTCTGTGTGTATTCTAACCCCTGGTCTGTCTGTGTCTGTGTGTATTCTAACCCCTGGTCTGTGTGTGTCTGTGTGTGTCTGTGTGTATTCTAACCTCTGGTCTGTGTGTGTCTGTGTGTGTCTGTGTGTATTCTAACCTCTGGTCTGTCTGTGTCTGTGTGTATTCTAACCCCTGCTCTGTTGTGTCTGTGCCCCTCCCCCAGTGGACCTTTTGGAGAGTTTTGAGAACCACCCTCCCATCGTCCTCCCCAGCGGGGGGTTCAGAGTGGACCTGGACAGTGACTGTCTAGAGGACAGCATCTATAGGCAGCTGCTCTATGTCAAACACTTCCTCTGGGGGCTACGCACACACACTCACACACACCCCACTATCAACAACACACACACTCACACACACCCTACTGTCAACAACACAAACACTCACACACACCCTACTGTCAACAACACACACACTCACACACACCCCACTGTCAACACCACACACACTCACACACACCCAGCTGTCCACAACACACACACTCACACACACCCCACTGTCAACAACACACACACTCACACACACCCCACCGTCAACACCACACACACTCACAATCACATCGCGTTAACGGGAATGGAACGAGCACGAGCACCGGGACGAGTACCACCCCGCAGACTGGCAGGAAGCACAGGTAGGTCACGTGATGGACACACACACATACACACACACACACACACACACACACACACACACACACACACACACACACACACACACACACACACACACACACACACACACACACACACACACACACACACACACACACACACACACACACACACACACACACACACACACACTCCTTGCAGTAATCTGGGCCATGTGCCTCAGCAGCTGTGGTTCTTTAGCAGTTACCAGTAATCTGTTACATGAAATACCAAAGCCCTCTAAGGCATCCACACACACACACAAACACACACACACACACACACACACACACACACACACACACACACACACACACACACACACACACACACACACACACACACACACATGGATGTGCACACAGACAATACTCCTCCCCCCTCCAATAACTCTGCAAGAACTCAGACTTGCTGCATATGTTGGTCACACATCTACCCTGGAGGAGGAGCCAAGTCCCAGACATCTACCCTGGAGGAGGAGCCAAGTCCCAGACATCTACCCTGGAGGAGGAGCCAAGTCCCAGACATCTACCCTGGAGGAGGAGCCAAGTCCCAGACATGACATCTACCCTGGAGGAGGAGCCAAGTCCCAGACATCTACCCTGGAGGAGGAGCCAAGTCCCAGACATGACATCTACCCTGGAGGAGGAGCCAAGTCCCAGACATGACATGTACCCTGGAGGAGGAGCCAAGTCCCAGACATCCAGCCTGGAGGAGGAGCCAAGTCCCAGACATGACATCTACCCTGGAGGAGGAGCCAAGTCCCAGACATCTACCCTGGAGGAGGAACCAAGTCCCAGACATCTACCCTGGAGGAGGAGCCAAGTCCCAGACATGACATCTACCCTGGAGGAGGAGCCAAGTCCCAGACATGACATCTACCCTGGAGGAGGAGCCAAGTCCCAGACATCTACCCTGGAGGAGGAGCCAAGTCCCAGACATCTACCCTGGAGGAGGAGCCAAGTCCCAGACATCTACCCTGGAGGAGGAGCCAGGTCCCAGACATCTACCCTGGAGGAGGAGCCAAGTCCCAGACATCTACCCTGGAGGAGGAGCCAAGTCCCAGACAGGACATCTACCCTGGAGGAGGAGCCAAGTCCCAGACATGACATCCACCCTGGAGGAGGAGCCAAGTCCCAGACATCTACCCTGGAGGAGGAGCCAAGTCCCAGACATCTACCCTGGAGGAGGAGCCAAGTCCCAGACATGACATCTACCCTGGAGGAGCCAAGTCCCAGACATCTACCCTGGAGGAGGAGCCAAGTCCCAGACAGGACATCTACCCTGGAGGAGGAGCCAAGTCCCAGACATGACATCTACCCTGGAGGAGGAGCCAAGTCCCAGACATCTACCCTGGAGGAGGAGCCAACTCCCAGACATCTACCCTGGAGGAGGAGCCAAGTCCCAGACAGGACATCTACCCTGGAGGAGGAGCCACGTCCCAGACACCCACCCTGGAGGAGGAGCCAACTCCCAGACATCTACCCTGGAGGAGGAGCCAAGTCCCAGACATCTACCCTGGAGGAGGAGCCAAGTCCCAGACATCTACCCTGGAGGAGGAGCCAAGTCCCAGACATGACATCTACCCTGGAGGAGGAGCCAAGTCCCAGACATCTACCCTGGAGGAGGAGCCAAGTCCCAGACAGGACATCTACCCTGGAGGAGGAGCCAAGTCCCAGACATGACATCTACCCTGGAGGAGGAGCCAAGTCCCAGACATCTACCCTGGAGGAGGAGCCAAGTCCCAGACATCTACCCTGGAGGAGGAGCCAAGTCCCAGACAGGACATCTACCCTGGAGGAGGAGCCAAGTCCCAGACAGCCACCCTGGAGGAGGAGCCAAGTCCCAGACAGCCACCCTGGAGGAGGAGCCAAGTCCCAGACAGCCACCCTGGAGGAGGAGCCAACTCCCAGACATCTACCCTGGAGGAGGAGCCAAGTCCCAGACATCTACCCTGGAGGAGGAGTCAAGTCCCAGACAGCCACCCTGGAGGAGGAGCCAAGTCCCAGACAGCCACCCTGGAGGAGGAGCCAAGTCCCAGACAGGACAGCCATGGTAATCAGATTAAGGCTTTAGGACCAGTAAGTAGTGAATCAGGAAGGCTGGATGGATAATTCTCTGGTGTTACTGAGAGAGGCCCACTGCAGGCAACACACACACACACAGTCCTGCCTTTAACAGTATTCTAACTGTGTGTTGTTTTATTCCCCCCCCCCTCACAACCTCCAGAGGGAGTTCCCTCCGTCCCACAACAGTCCCCGGTCAGGAGGGTGGAGGAGTGGGTGAGGGACAGAACCCCAGGCCAATGTCACAACAGTGTGAGGAGAAATGGCACCGCCCCCCACTTCCGGCCGACCAACCAGGACCCTTC
The DNA here is from genome assembly GCF_021184085.1 of Oncorhynchus gorbuscha. Classification (NCBI taxonomy): domain Eukaryota; kingdom Metazoa; phylum Chordata; class Actinopteri; order Salmoniformes; family Salmonidae; genus Oncorhynchus; species Oncorhynchus gorbuscha. Next base: position 34,655 of record NW_025745199.1, read on the forward strand.
GTGCCTCCTGACTTCGCCCAACACGCCCCGGAACCCCGAGGGGGGTGGGGCTGACCTGGTTGGACACGCCCCCCAGGTCAACGGCTGCAGTAATAGGACACATTCAATGGACAAGAAGAAAAGCAACGGACTAGATGGTAAAGACTCATGTTTATATACGGGTAATATACACAATGGACTAGAGGGTAAAGACTCCTGTTTATATATGGGTAATATACACAACGGACTAGAGGGTAAAGACTCCTGTTTATATATGGGTAACATACACAACGGACTAGAGGGTAAAGACTCCTGTTTATATATGGGTAATATACACAACGGACTAGAGGGTAAAGACTCCTGTTTATATATGGGTAATATACACAACGGACTAGAGGGTAAAGACTCCTGTTTATATATGGGTAATGTACACAACGGACTAGAGGGTAAAGACTCCTGTTTATATATGGGTAATATACACAACGGACCTGGGGGTAAAGACTCCTGTTTATATATGGGTAATATACACAACGGACTAGAGGGTAAAGACTCCTGTTTATATATGGGTAATATACACAACGGACTAGAGGGTAAAGACTCCTGTTTATATATGGGTAATATACACAACGGACTAGAGGGTAAAGACTCCTGTTTATATATGGGTAATATACACAACGGACTAGAGGGTAAAGACTCCTGTTTATATATGGGTAATATACACAACGGACTAGAGGGTAAAGACTCCTGTTTATATATGGGTAATATACACAACGGACTAGAGGGTAAAGACTCCTGTTTATATATGGGTAATATACACAACGGACTAGAGGGTAAAGACTCCTGTTTATATATGGATAACATACACAACGGACTAGAGGGTAAAGACTCCTGTTTATATATGGGTAATATACACAATGGACTAGAGGGTAAAGACTCCTGTTTATATATGGGTAATATACACAACGGACTAGAGGGTAAAGACTCCTGTTTATATATGGGTAATATACACAACGGACTAGAGGGTAAAGACTCCTGTTTATATATGGGTAATATACACAACGGACTAGAGGGTAAAGACTCCTGTTTATATATGGATAACATACACAACGGACTAGAGGGTAAAGACTCCTGTTTATATATGGGTAATATACACAACGGACTAGAGGGTAAAGACTCCTGTTTATATATGGGTAATATACACAACGGACTAGAGGGTAAAGACTCCTGTTTATATATGGGTAATATACACAACGGACTAGAGGGTAAAGACTCCTGTTTATATATGGGTAATATACACAACGGACTAGAGGGTAAAGACTCCTGTTTATATATGGGTAATATACACAACGGACTAGAGGGTAAAGACTCCTGTTTATATATGGGTAATATACACAATGGACTAGAGGGTAAAGACTCCTGTTTATATATGGGTAATATACACAACGGACTAGAGGGTAAAGACTCCTGTTTATATATGGGTAATATACACAACGGACTAGAGGGTAAAGACTCCTGTTTATATATGGGTAATATACACAACGGACTAGAGGGTAAAGACTCCTGTTTATATATGGGTAATATACACAACGGACTAGAGGGTAAAGACTCCTGTTTATATATGGGTAATATACACAACGGACTAGAGGGTAAAGACTCCTGTTTATATATGGGTAATATACACAACGGACTAGAGGGTAAAGACTCCTGTTTATATATGGATAACATACACAACGGACTAGAGGGTAAAGACTCCTGTTTATATATGGGTAATATACACAACGGACTAGAGGGTAAAGACTCCTGTTTATATATGGGTAATATACACAACGGACTAGAGGGTAAAGACTCCTGTTTATATATGGGTAATATACACATGGCAATAGAGAAGTATAATATGGAATCATCCAAGACAAATAGGTAGGTCCAGAATGATTGGCACCCTTGATAAAGTGACTAAATACTTTTGTATTATTTTCAATGACGGCCTAGGAACAGTGGGTTAACTGCCTGTTCCGGGGCAGAACGACAGATTTTGTCAGCTCGGGGGGTTTGAACTTGCAACCTTCCGGTTGCTAGTCTAACGCCTTAACCTGTTATGCAGGTGAATGAGGACCCAAAAGCGACTTGGCGAAAACAGAGTCTTTAATCCAGAAAGAAACTTTACAAAACAAAAAGCATAATACTACTCGTAAAGACGAGAACAGACAGGAGACTTGATCGAGAACTGCAGGTTGCCTCGGGAAGGCACTTGAACCTAGCAGACTCAGACACCTGCTCACCACGCAGCATCTGAGGGAAACACGACACGACAGGGCAAAACATAGACACAGCACGGTGAATTATAGATGAGGATCCGACGGGGCAGGAACGGAAAACAAGGAGAGAAATAGGGACTCTAATCAGGGAAAAGGATCGGGAACAGGTGTGGGAAGACTAAATGATTGATTAGGGGAATAGGAACAGCTGGGAGCAGGAACGGAACGATAGAGAGAAGAGAGCGAGAGAGTGAGAGAGGGAGGGGAGAGAGGGGATAGAAAGAGGAAAGAACCTAATAAGACCAGCAGAGGGAAACGAATAGAAGGGGAAGCACGGGGACAAGACATGATAATTAATGACAAAACATGACATAACCACTAGGCTACCCTGCTGCCCCTTTATTGGCACCCTTGATAAAGTGACTAAATACTTTTGTTTAATGTATAAACGGAGTAGACCGAACATTAGCCACACTCCCCCTCATAGCTTTCACCTGGTCAGTCTATGTCATGGAAATAGCAGGTGTCCTTAATGTTTTGAAATCTCAGTGTATATATATATATATATATTTTTTTTTTAAATATCTGCACAAAAATATAAATGCAACATGCAACAATTTCAACGATTTTACTGAGTCACAGTTCATAGAAGCAGGCAATTTAAATACATTCATTATGGCACTAATCTATGTATTTCACATGATATGGCCAGGGGTGCAGCCTTGGGTGGGCCTGGGAGGGCATAGGCCCACCCACTGAGGAGCCAGGATCAGCCAATCAGAAAGAGTTTTTCCCCACAAAAGGGCTTTTATTACAGACAAAACTACTCCTCAGTTTCATCAGCTGTCTGGGTGGCTGGTTTAAGACGATACTGCAGGTATAGAAGCCGGATGTGGAGGTCCTGGGCTGGTTACACGTGGTCTGTGGATGTGGAGGTCCTGGGCCAGCCTGGTTACACGTGGTCTGTGGATGTGGAGGTCCTGGGCCAGCCTGGTTACACATGGTCTGTGGATGTGGAGGTCCTGGCCTGGTTACACGTGGTCTGTGGATGTGGAGGTCCTGGGCCAGCCTGGTTACACGTGGTCTGTGGATGAGGAGGTCCTGGGCTGGTTACACGTGGTCTGTGGATGTGGAGGTCCTGGGCTGGTTACACGTGGTCTGTGGATGTGGAGGTCCTGGGCTCGTTACACGTGGTCTGTGGATGAGGAGGTCCTGGGCTGGTTACACGTGGTCTGTGGATGTGGAGGTCCTGGGCTGGTTACACGTGGTCTGTGGATGTGGAGGTCCTGGGCTGGTTACACGTGGTCTGTGGATGTGGAGGTCCTGGCCTGGTTACACGTGGTCTGTGGATGAGGAGGTCCTGGGCTGGTTACACGTGGTCTGTGGATGTGGAGGTTCTGGCCTGGTTACACGTGGTCTGTGGATGTGGAGGTCCTGGGCTGGTTACACGTGGTCTGTGGATGTGGAGGTCCTGGGCTGGTTACACGTGGTCTGTGGATGTGGAGGTCCTGGCCTGGTTACACGTGGTCTGTGGATGTGGAGGTCCTGGGACAGCCTGGTTACACGTGGTCTGTGGATGTGGAGGTTCTGGCCTGGTTACACGTGGTCTGTGGATGTGGAGGTCCTGGGCTGGTTACACGTGGTCTGTGGATGTGGAGGTCCTGGGCCAGCCTGGTTACACGTGGTCTGTGGATGTGGAGGTCCTGGGCTGGTTACACGTGGTCTGTGGATGTGGAGGTCCTGGGCTGGTTACACGTGGTCTGTGGATGAGGAGGTCCTGGCCTGGTTACACGTGGTCTGTGGATGTGGAGGTCCTGGCCTGGTTACACGTGGTCTGTGGATGAGGAGGTCCTGGGCTGGTTACACGTGGTCTGTGGATGCGGAGGTCCTGGGCTGGTGTGGTTACACGTGGTCTGTGGATGTGGAGGTCCTGGCCTGGTTACACGTGGTCTGTGGATGTGGAGGTCCTGGGCTGGTTACACGTGGTCTGTGGATGTGGAGGTCCTGGGCCAGCCTGGTTACACGTGGTCTGTGGATGTGGAGGTCCTGGGCCAGCCTGGTTACACGTGGTCTGTGGATGTGGAGGTCCTGGGCTGGCCTGGTTACACGTGGTCTGTGGATGTGGAGGTCCTGGGCTGGTTACACGTGGTCTGTGGATGTGGAGGTCCTGGGCTGGTTACACGTGGTCTGTGGATGTGGAGGTCCTGGGCCAGCCTGGTTACACGTGGTCTGTGGATGTGGAGGTCCTGGGCCAGCCTGGTTACACGTGGTCTGTGGATGTGGAGGTCCTGGGCTGGCCTGGTTACACGTGGTCTGTGGATGTGGAGGTTCTGGCCTGGTTACACGTGGTCTGTGGATGTGGAGGTCCTGGGCCAGCCTGGTTACACGTGGTCTGTGGATGTGGAGGTCCTGGGCCAGCCTGGTTACACGTGGTCTGTGGATGTGGAGGTCCTGGGCTGGCCTGGTTACACGTGGTCTGTGGATGTGGAGGTCCTGGGCTGGTTACACGTGGTCTGTGGATGTGGAGGTCCTGGGCTGGTTACACGTGGTCTGTGGATGTGGAGGTCCTGGGCTGGTTACACGTGGTCTGTGGATGTGGAGGTCCTGGGCTGGTTACACCTGGTCTGTGGATGTGGAGGTCCTGGCCTGGTTACACATGGCCTGTGGATGTGGAGGTCCTGGGCCAGTCTGGTTACACCTGGTCTGTGGATGTGGAGTTCCTGGCCTGGTTACACGTGGCCTGTGGATGTGGAGGTCCTGGGCCAGTCTGGTTACACGTGGTCTGCGGTTGTGAGGCCGGTTGGACTTAGTGCCAAATTCTCTAAAACTACGCTGGAGGCGGCTTATGGTAGAGAAATGAACAACAGATCTGGTGGACATTCCTGCAGTCAGCAGGCCAATTGCCCTCAAAACTTGAGACATCTGTAGAATTGTGTGACAAAATTTTAGAGTGGCCTTTTATTGTCCCCAGCACAAGGTGCACCTGTGTAATGATCATGCTGTTTAATCAGCTTCTTGATATGCCACACATGTCAGGTGGATGGACTCTCTTGACAAATGAGAGATGCTCACTAACAGGGATGTAAACACATTTGTGCACAAAATTTGAGAGAAATAAGCTGTTTTTTGTGCGTATGGAACATTAATGGGATCTTTTATTTCAGCTCATGAAACATGGGAACATTTTACATTTAGCATTTATTGCCCTGTATTAATATGCCATTTATCCAAAGCGGCATAGTTATGCGTGCATACATTTGACTTATGGGTGGTCCTGGGTATCGAACCCACTACCCCGGGCGTTACAAGCACCATGAATGACCAACTTAGCTACGAAGGACCGGAAAGTCTCCTGACTTGAACCCCATTGAGAACCCGTGGTTTGAATTGAAGAGGATAGTCGATAAGTGCAGACCGACAGATATCAAGGATCTGGGTGGATTCTGTATGGACAAATGGTCTAAGATCCCTCCCAGTGTTGTTCTAGAAATCATCAAACATCTGGTAGGATTCTGTATGGACAAATGGTCTAAGATCCCTCCAGTGTGTTCTAGAACTCATAAAACATCTGGTAGGATTCTGTATGGAGGAATGGTCTGAGATCCCTCCCAGTGGGTTCTAGAACTCATCAAACATCTGGTAGGATTCTGTATGGAGGAATGGTCTAAGATCCCTCCCAGTGGGTTCTAGAACTCATCAAACATCTGGTAGGATTCTGTATGGAGGAATGGTCTGAGATCCCTCCAGTGTGTTCTAGAACTCATCAAACATCTGGTAGGATTCTGTATGGAGGAATGGTCTGAGATCCCTCCCAGTGGGTTCTAGAACTCATCAAACATCTGGTAGGATTCTGTATGGACAAATGGTCTAAGATCCCTCCAGTGTGTTCTAGAACTCATAAAACATCTGGTAGGATTCTGTATGGAGGAATGGTCTGAGATCCCTCCCAGTGGGTTCTAGAACTCATCAAACATCTGGTAGGATTCTGTATGGACAAATGTTCTAAGATCCCTCCAGTGTGTTCTAGAACTCATAAAACATCTGGTAGGATTCTGTATGGAGGAACGGTCTGAGATCCCTCCCAGTGGGTTCTAGAACTCATCAAACATCTGGTAGGATTCTGTATGGAGGAATGGTCTAAGATCCCTCCCAGTGTGTTCTAGAACTCATCAAACATCTAGTAGGATTCTGTATGGAGGAATGGTCTAAGATCCCTCCCAGTGTGTTCTAGAACTCATCAAACATCTGGTAGGATTCTGTATGGACAAATGGTCTAAGATCCCTCCAGTGTGTTCTAGAACTCATAAAACATCTGGTAGGATTCTGTATGGAGGAATGGTCTGAGATCCCTCCCAGTGGGTTCTAGAACTCATCAAACATCTGGTAGGATTCTGTATGGACAAATGGTCTAAGATCCCTCCAGTGTGTTCTAGAACTCATAAAACATCTGGTAGGATTCTGTATGGAGGAATGGTCTGAGATCCCTCCCAGTGGGTTCTAGAACTCATAAAACATCTGGTAGGATTCTGTATGGACAAATGGTCTAAGATCCCTCCCAGTGTTGTTCTAGAACTCATCAAACATCTGGTAGGATTCTGTATGGAGGAACGGTCTGAGATCCCTCCCAGTGGGTTCTAGAACTCATTAAACATCTGGTAGGATTCTGTATGGAGGAATGGTCTAAGATCCCTCCCAGTGTGTTCTAGAACTCATCAAACATCTGGTAGGATTCTGTATGGAGGAACGGTCTGAGATCCCTCCCAGTGGGTTCTAGAACTCATCAAACATCTGGTAGGATTCTGTATGGAGGAATGGTCTGAGATCCCTCCCAGTGGGTTCTAGAACTCATCAAACATCTGGTAGGATTCTGTATGGACAAATGGTCTAAGATCCCTCCAGTGTGTTCTAGAACTCATAAAACATCTGGTAGGATTCTGTATGGAGGAACGGTCTGAGATCCCTCCCAGTGGGTTCTAGAACTCATTAAACATCTGGTAGGATTCTGTATGGAGGAATGGTCTAAGATCCCTCCCAGTGTGTTCTAGAACTCATCAAACATCTAGTAGGATTCTGTATGGAGGAACGGTCTAAGATCCCTCCCAGTGGGTTCTAGAACTCATCAAACATCTGGTAGGATTCTGTATGGAGGAACGGTCTGAGATCCCTCCCAGTGTGTTCTAGAACTCATTAAACATCTGGTAGGATTCTGTATGGAGGAACGGTCTAAGACTGAACATAATATTTCCCCTCTCTATGTATTATACTAATCAGGGGTGCCGATAATATTTCCCCTCTCTTTATACTAATCTTTATCAAGGGTGCCAATAATTATGGACCTGACTGACATATTTACAGCGATATAGTTTTTTACAGAATGTAACATACATTTATAAATAAAACAATAACATGAGCACTGGACTTGAGGATATAACCTCCTGTACAGGCAACATATAAGGAAATATAATACCTTTTGACGTAATCTATATGAAATACACCGTAACATGAGATCTGACTGGCAACGTAACTGAGAGGACTGCTGTTGTTCCCTGATAAACTCTGCATGTCTCCCCCTGGTGGCCAGTGTTCAGTACTACATGTCTCCCCCTGGTGGCCAGTGTTCAATACTGCTGTTGTTCCCTGATAAACTCTGCATGTCTCCCCCTGGTGGCCAGTGTTCAGTACTGCATGTCTCCCCCTGGTGGCCAGTGTTCAGTACTGCTGTTGTTCCCTGATAAACTCTGCATGTCTCCCCCTGGTGGCCAGTGTTCAGTACTGCATGTCTCCCCCTGGTGACCAGTGTTCAGTACTACATGTCTCCCCCTGGTGGCCAGTGTTCAGTACTGCATGTCTCCCCCTGGTGGCCAGTGTTCAGTACTGCATGTCTCCCCCTGGTGACCAGTGTTCAGTACTGCTGTTGTTCCCTGATAAACTCTGCATGTCTCCCCCTGGTGACCAGTGTTCAGTACTGCATGTCTCCCCCTGGTGACCAGTGTTCAGTACTGCATGTCTCCCCCTTGTGGTCCTGTGTAGCTCAGTTGGTAGAGCATGGCGCTTGTAACGCCAGGGTAGTGGGTTCGATCCCCGGGACCACCCATACGTAGAATGTATGCACACATGACTGTAAGTCGCTTTGGATAAAAGCGTCTGCTAAATGGCATATATTATTATGATTATTGGTGACCAGTGTTCAGTACTACATGTCTCCCCATGGTGGCCAGTGTTCAGTACTACATGTCTCCCCCTGGTGGCCAGTGTTCAGTACTACATGTCTCCCCCTGGTGGCCAGTGTTCAGTACTACATGTCTCCCCCTGGTGGCCAGTGTTCAATACTGCTGTTGTTCCCTGATAAACTCTACATGTCTCCCCCTGGTGGCCAGTGTTCAGTACTACATGTCTCCCCCTGGTGGCCAGTGTTCAGTACTGCATGTCTCCCCCTGGTGGCCAGTGTTCAGTACTACATGTCTCCCCCTGGTGGCCAGTGTTCAGTACTACATGTCTCCCCCTGGTGGCCAGTGTTCAATACTACATGTCTCCCCCTGGTGGCCAGTGTTCAGTACTGCTGTTGTTCCCAGATAAACTCTGCATGTCTCCCCCAGGTGGCCAGTGTTCTTTACTGCTGTTGTTCCCTGAAACTCTGCATGTCTCCCCCTGGTGGCCAGTGTTCAGTACTACATGTCTCCCCCTGGTGACCAGTGTTCAGTACTACATGTCTCCCCCTGGTGGCCAGTGTTCAGTACTACTGTTGTTCCCTGAAACTCTGCATGTCTCCCCCTGGTGGCCAGTGTTCAGTACTGCATGTCTCCCCCTGGTGGCCAGTGTTCAGTACTACATGTCTCCCTGGTGGCCAGTGTTCAGTACTACATGTAGGGTGTGTGTCTAGCTCTAGTGTGTGTATAGCTATAGTGTGTGTATAGCTGTAGTGTGTGTGTCTAGCTCTAGTGTGTGTGTATAGCTGTAGTGTGTGTATAGCTGTAGTGTGTGTGTGTAGCTCTAGTGTGTGTGTGTATAGCTGTAGTGTGTGTGTATAGCTATAGTGTGTGTGTGTATAGCTATAGTGTGTATATAGATGTAGTGTGTGTGTGTCTACCTGTCGTGTGTCTCTAGATGTAGTGTGTATCTGTCTACCTGTAGTGTGTCTAGCTGTAGTGTGTGTCTAGCTGTAGTGTGTGTCCTTTCTACAGGTAGTTTAAGTGAGTTCCCCTTCCCTGTGCCTCCCGAGGCCCTGCTACCTGATGATGAGTGTTGTCTGGTGTTTGTAGTGGAGCTGAACAAGGGACCCTACGGACTGGGCATGGGACTCATAGACGGACTGGTGAGTAAAAGCAAATAGAATGGGATTTTTCCACATGAAAACAACAGGTGTAGACTAACACATGCTTTATAAACAACAGGTGTAGACTAACACATGCTCTATAAACAACAGGTGTAGACTAACACATGCTCTATAAACAACAGGTGTAGACTAACACATGCTTTATAAACAACAGGTGTAGACTAACACATGTAAACAACAGGTGTAGACTAACACATGCTCTATAAACAACAGGTGTAGACTAACACATGCTTTATAAACAACAGGTGTAGACTAACACATGCTTTATAAACAACAGGTGTAGACTAACACATGTAAACAACAGGTGTAGACTAACACATGTAAACAACAGGTGTAGACTAACACATGTAAACAACAGGTGTAGACTAACACATGTAAACAACAGGTGTAGACTAACACATGTAAACAACAGGTGTAGACTAACACATGTAAACAACAGGTGTAGACAAACACATGCTCTATAAACAACAGGTGTAGACTAACACATGCTTTATAAACAACAGGTGTAGACTAACACATGCTTTATAAACAACAGGTGTAGACTAACACATGCTTTATAAACAACAGGTGTAGACTAACACATGCTCTAACACATGCTTTATAAACAACAGGTGTAGACTAACACATGTAACCAACAGGTGTAGACTAACACATGTAACCAACAGGTGTAGACTAACACATGCTCTATAAACAACAGGTGTAGACTAACACATGCTTTATAAACAACAGGTGTAGACTAACACATGCTTTATAAACAACAGGTGTAGACAAACACATGTAAACAACAGGTATAGACTAACACATGCTTTATAAACAACAGGTGTAGACTAACACATGCTTTATAAACAACAGGTGTAGACTAACACATGCTTTATAAACAACAGGTGTAGACTAACACATGCTTTATAAACAACAGGTGTAGACTAACACATGCTCTATAAACAACAGGTGTAGACTAACACATGCTCTATAAACAACAGGTGTAGACTAACACATGCTTTATAAACAACAGGTGTAGACTAACACATGCTTTATAAACAACAGGTGTAGACTAACACATGTAAACAACAGGTGTAGACAAACACATGCTCTATAAACAACAGGTGTAGACTAACACATGCTTTATAAACAACAGGTGTAGACTAACACATGCTTTATAAACAACAGGTGTAGACTAACACATGCTCTATAAACAACAGGTGTAGACTATATACTATATACAGATACCAGGTAATAACATTACTATATACAGGAAGTACCAGGTAATAACATGGCTATATACAGGGAGGTAATAACATGGCTATATACAGGAAGTACCAGGTAATAACATGGCTATATACAGGGAGTACCAGGTAACGTGGCTATATACAGGGAGTACCAGGTAATAACATGGCTATATACAGGAAGGTAATAAGATGGCTATATACAGGAAGTACCAGGTAATAACATGACTATATACAGGAAGTACCAGGTAATAACATGGCTATATACAGGGAGTACCAGGTAATAACATGACTATATACAGGGAGTACCAGGTAATAACATGGCTATATACAGGAAGTACCAGGTAATAACATGGCTATATACAGGAAGTACCAGGTAATAACATGGCTATATACAGGGAGTACCAGGTAATAACATGGCTCTATACAGGGAGTACCAGGTAATAACATGTCTATATACAGGGAGGTAATAACATGGCTATATACAGGGAGTACCAGGTAATAACATGGCTATATACAGGAAGTACCAGGTAATAACATGGCTATATACAGGAAGTACCAGGTAATAACATGGCTATATACAGGAAGTACCAGGTAATAACATGGCTATATACAGGAAGTACCAGGTAATAACATGGCTATATACCGGAAGTACCAGGTAATAACATGGCTATATACAGGGAGTACCAGGTAATAACATTACTATATACAGGAAGTACCAGGTAATAACATTACTATATACAGGAAGTACCAGGTAATAACATGGCTATATACAGGAAGTACCAGGTAATAACATGGTTATATACAGGAAGTACCAGGTAATAACATGGCTATATACAGGGAGTACCAGGTAATAACATTACTATATACAGGGAGTACCAGGTAATAACATGGCTATATACAGGGAGTACCAGGTAATAACATGGCTCTATACAGGGAGTACCAGGTAATAACATGGCTCTATACAGGGAGTACCAGGTAATAACATGTCTATATACAGGGAGGTAATAACATGGCTATATACAGGGAGTACCAGGTAATAACATGACTATATACAGGAAGTACCAGGTAATAACATGGCTATATACAGGAAGTACCAGTTAATAACATGGCTATATACAGGAAGTACCAGGTAATAACATGGCTATATACAGGAAGTACCAGGTAATAACATGGCTATATACAGGAAGTACCAGGTAATAACATGGCTATATACATGGAGTACCAGGTAATAACATTACTATATACAGGAAGTACCAGGTAATAACATTACTATATACAGGAAGTACCAGGTAATAACATGGCTATATACAGGAAGTACCAGGTAATAACATGGTTATATACAGGAAGTACCAGGTAATAACATGGCTATATACAGGGAGTACCAGGTAATAACATGGCTATATACAGAGAGTACCAGGTAATAACATGGCTATATACAGGGAGTACCAGGTAATAACATGGCTATATACAGGGAGTACCAGGTAATAACATGGCTATATACAGGGAGTACCAGGTAATAACATGGCTATATACAGGGAGTACCAGGTAATAACATGGCTAGATACATGAAGTACCAGGTAATAACATGGCTATATACAGGGAGGTAATAACATGGCTATATACAGGGAGTACCAGGTAATAACATTAGAGATCACTCACAACGTTTCTTAACATTAGAGATCACTCACAACAATTCTTAACATTAGAGATCACTCACAACAATTCTTAACATTAGAGATCACTCACAGCATTTCTTAACAGTAGAGATCACTCACAATGTTTCTTAAAGAGATACACATGGAGGTAAATATACATTACCATTAGAGATCACTCACAACGTTTCTTAACATTAGAGATCACTCACAACGTTTCTTAACATTAGAGATCACTCACAACATTTCTTAACATTAGAGATCACTCACAACATTTCTTAACAGTAGAGATCACTCACAACGTTTCTTAAAGAGATACACATGGAGGTAAATATACATTACCATTAGAGATCACTCACAACGTTTCTTAACATTAGAGATCACTCACAACGTTTCTTAACATTAGAGATCACTCACAACGTTTCTTAACATTAGAGATCACTCACAACATTTCTTAACAGTAGAGATCACTCACAACGTTTCTTAAAGAGATACACATGGAGGTATATATACATTAACATTAGAGATCACTCACAACATTTCTTAACAGTAGAGATCACTCACGACGTTTCTTAAAGAGATACACATGGAGGTATATATACATTAACATTAGAGATCACTCACAACGTTTCTTAACATTAGAGATCACTCACAACGTTTCTTAACATTAGAGATCACTCACAACGTTTCTTAACATTAGAGATCACTCACAACGTTTCTTATGAAGGTTAAATCAAATGTAAAAGTCTGCGACGCACTTTTTAAAGGTAATGTTCGGAGTTCGCGGAGACCACATTCAAAGTAAATGCTGCGTATGTCGACACAATGGGGAAATCACCTTTAAATGCTGCGTATGTCGACACAATGGGGACATTACCTTTAAATGCTGCGTATGACGACACAATGGGGACATTACCTTTAAATGCTGCGTATGACGACACAATGGGGAAATTACCTTTAAATGCTGCGTATGTCGACACAATGGGGACATTACCTTTAAATGCTGCGTATGACGACACAATGGGGAAATTACCTTTAAATGCTGCGTATGTCGACACAATGGGGACATTACCTTTAAATGCTGCGTATGGCGACACAATGGGGACATTACCTTTAAATGCTGCGTATGTCGACACAATGGGGACATTACCTTTAAATGCTGCGTATGTCGACACAATGGGGACATTACCTTTAAATGCTGCGTATGTCGACACAATGGGGACATTACCTTTAAATGCTGCGTATGTCGACACAATGGGGAAATTACCTTTAAATGCTGCGTATGACGACACAATGGGGACATTACCTTTAAATGCTGCGTATGTCTAAATCCACCATCCCATGGAATCCCGGCCTTATACACTCATTTACACACACACACACACACACACACACACACACACACACACACACACACACACACACACACACACACACACACACACACACACACACACACACACACACACACACACACACACACACACACACACACACTTATTCAAAGACCAAATGTACACCCGGCGATAGTGTTTGGATAAACACAGCAGGTGGTAACATTTAAATGGCTAAACTTCTCTCCTCCTCCAGCACACGCCTCTGAATGCTCCAGGGATCTATATCAGAACTCTGATACCAGACGGTCCGGCGGAGTCCGACGGGAGGCTGAGGATTGAGACAGGATACTAGCGGTTAACGGGACCAGCCTGATAGGAGCAGACTACCAGAGGTGAGGATACTAGCGGTTAACGGGACCAGCCTGATAGGAGCAGACTACCAGAGTCAGGATACTAGGGGACCAGCCTGATAGGAGCAGACTACCAGAGGTGAGGATACTAGCGGTTAACGGGACCAGCCTGATAGGGCAGACTACCAGAGGTGAGGATACTAGAGGACCAGCCTGATAGGAGCAGACTACCAGAGGTGAGGATACTAGCGGGACCAGCCTGATAGGAGCAGACTACCAAAGGTGAGGATACTAGCGGTTAACGGGACCAGCCTGATAGGAGCAGACTACCAGAGGTGAGGATACTAGCGGGACCAGCCTGATAGGAGCAGACTACCAAAGGTGAGGATACTAGCGGTTAACGGGACCAGCCTGATAGGAGCAGACTACCAGAGGTGAGGATACTAGGGGTACCAGCCTGATAGGAGCAGACTACCAGAGGTGAGGATACTGGCGGTTAACGGGACCAGCCTGATAGGAGACAGAATACCAGAGATGAGGATACTAGGAGGACCAGCCTGATAGGAGCAGACTACCAGAGGTGAGGATACTGGGGGAACAGCCTGATAGGGAGCAGAATACCAGAGGTGAGGATACTAGGGGGTACCAGCCTGATAGGAGCAGACTACCAGGGTGAGGATACTAGCGGTTAACGGGACCAGCCTGATAGGAGCAGACTACCAGAGGTGAGGATACTAGGGGTACCAGCCTGATAGGAGCAGACTACCAGAGGTGAGGATACTAGGGGTTAACGGGACCAGCCTGATAGGAGCAGACTACCAGAGGTGAGGATACTAGGGTTCCAGCCTGATAGGAGCAGACTACCAGAGGTAAGGGATACTAGCGGTTAACGGGACCAGCCTGATGGGGAAGACAGACTACCAGAGGTGA
>NW_025745200.1:0-49691 GCF_021184085.1 Oncorhynchus gorbuscha
AGTAATAGCTAGTTTCAGTTGCACGTGTATTGCTGTCCAAGCTGTCAGTGATTGGCCCGTTCCAAGGTCACGTGTCGAGTTGCAGCGCTTTTAGGTTTCGCTAATTTCTATCGGCGTTTCATTCGTAATTTCGGTCAAGTTGCTGCCCCTCTCACAGCTCTTACTTCTGTCAAGACGTGTTTTAAGTGGTCCGGTTCCGCCCAGGGAGCTTTTGATCTTCTAAAGAAGCGTTTCGTCCGCTCCTATCCTCGTTCTCACAAGCGTCACTAGACAATTCATTGTCGAGGTTGTAGCTTCAGAGGTAGGCGTGGGAGCCATCCTATCCCAGCGCTTCCAGTCTGACGATACAGTTCACCTTGCGCTTATTTTTCTCATCGCCTGTCGCCATCTGGAGCGCAACTATGATGTGGGTAACCGTGAACTGCTCGCCATCCGCTAGCCCTAGGCGAATGGCGACAGTGGTTGGAGGGGGCGACCGTTCCTTTTTGTCGTTTGGACAGACCATAAGAACCTTAGTGGTACATCCGTTCTGCCAAACGACTTAATGCCCGTCAAGCTCGTTGGGCGTTTGTTTTTCGCTTGCTTCGAGTTTGTATTTCTTACCGTCCGGGTAGCAAGAACACCAAGCCTGATGATGCCTTATCCCGTCTGTTTAGTTCTTCTGTGGCTTCTACTGATCCCGAGGGATTCTTCCTTATGGGCGTGTTGTCGGGTTAACAGTCTGGGGAATTGAAAGACAGGTTAAGCAAGCACTCACGCACACTGCGTCGCGCGCGCTTGTCCTAGTAACCTCCTTTTCGTTCCTGTTTCCACTCGTCTGGCTGTTCTTCAGTGGGCTCACTCTGCCAAGTTAGCTGGTCTTCATCCCGGTGTTCGAGGCACTCTTGCGTCTATTCGCCAGCGCTTTTGGTGGCGACTCAGGAGCGTGACACGCGCCGCTTTCGTGGGTGCTTGTTCGGACTGCGCAGACTAAGTCGGGTAACTCTCCTCCTGCCGGTCGTCTCAGACCGGCTCCCATTCCTTCTCGACCATGGTCTCACATTGCCTTAGACTTCATTACCGGTCTGCCTTTGTCTGCGGGGAAGACTGTGATTCTGACGGTTGTCGATAGGTTCTCTAAGGCGGCACATTTCATTCCCCTCGCTAAACTTCCTTCCGCTAAGGAGACGGCACAAATCATTATTGAGAATGTATTCAGAATTCATGGCCTCCCGTTAGACGCTCGTTTCAGCAGAGGCCCGCAATTCACGTCACAGTTTTGGAGGGAGTTCTGTCGTTTGATTGGTGCGTCCGTCAGTCTCTCTTCTTCCGGGTTTCATCCCCAGTCTAACGGTCAAGCAGAGAGGCCAATCAGACGATTGGTCATACTACGCAGCCTTTCTTTCAGAAACCCTGCGTCTTGGGCAGAACAGCTCCCTGGGCAGAATACGCTCACAATTCGCTTCCTTCGTCTGCTACCGGGTTATCTCCATTTCAGAGTAGTCTGGGTTACCAGCCTCCTCTGTTCTCATCCCAGCTTGCCGAGGTCCAGCGTTCCCCTCCGCTCAAGCGTTTGTCCAACGTTGTGAGCGCACCTGGAGGAGGGTGGGTCTGCACTTTGCCGTTACAGGGCACAGACGGTGAGAGCCGCCAATAAACGCAGGATTAAGAGTCCAAGGTATTGTTGCGGCCAGAGAGTGTGGCTTTCCACTCGCAACCTTCCTCTTACGACAGCTTCTCGTAAGTTGACTCCATGGTTCATTGGTCCGTTCCGTGTCTCCCAGGTCGTCAATCCTGTGCGCTGTGCGACATGCTTCTTCCGCGACATCTTCGTCGCGTCCATCCCCTGTCTTCCATGTCTCCTGTGTTAAGCCCTTTCTTCGCACCCCCGTTCGTCTTCCTTCCCCTCCCGTCCTTGTCGAGAGCGCACCTATTTACAAGGTACATAAGATTATGGACATGCGTTCTCGGGGACGGGGTCACCAATACCTAGTGGATTGGGAGGGTTACGGTCCTGAGGAGAGGAGTTGGGTTCCGTCTCGGGGCGTGCTGGACCGTTCGCTCATCGATGATTTCCTCCGTTGCCGCCAGGATTCCTCCTCGAGTGCGCCAGGAGGCGCTCGGTGAGTGGGGGTACTGTCATGTTTGTCATTTATTGTCATGTCTTGTCCCTGTGCTCCCCATGCTATTCGTTTCCCTCTGCTGGTCTTGTTTGGTTCTATCCCTCTCTCTCCCCCTCCCTCTCTCACTCTCTCGCTCTCTCTTCTCTCTGTCGTTCCGTTCCTGCTCCCAGCTGTTCCTATTCCCCTAATCATCATTTAGTCTTCCCACACCTGTTCCCGATCCTTTCCCTGATTAGAGTCCCTATTTATTCCTTTGTGATCCGTTCCTGTTCCGTCGGTTCCTTGTATTGTATTCACCATGCCGTGATTGCGTTTCGCCCTGTCCTGTCGTGTTTTTGCCGTGATTGTGTATCACCCTGTCCTGTCGTGTTTTGTGCCTTCATCAGATGCTGCGTGTGAGCAGGTGTCTCAGTCGACTACGGCCTGCGCCTACCCGAAGCGACCTGCAGTCTGTGGCCGCTTCTCCAGTTGTTTCCCCTCTACAAGTCTAGAGGAATTCTGTTATTCCGTTTTGGACTTTAATAAACTCTGTTTCTGTTAAGTCGCTTTTGGGTCCTCTTTTACCTGCATGACACCAGACCTGGACTAAAGCATCCGCCAACTCCTGGACAGTCTGTGGTGCAACGTGGCGTTGGTGGATGGAGCGAGACATGATGTCCCAGATGTGCTCAATTGGATTCAGGTCTGGGGAACGGGCGGGCCAGTCCATAGCATCAATGCCTTCCTCTTGCAGGCACTGCTGACACACTCCAGCCACATGAGGTCTAGCATTGTCTTGCATTAGGAGGAACCCAGGGCCAACCGCACCAGCATATGGTCTCACAAGGGGTCTGAGGATCTCATCTCGGTACCTAATGGCAGTCAGTCTACCTCTGGCGAGCACATGGAGTGCTGTGCGGCCCCCCAAAGAAATGCCACCCCACACCATGACTGACCCACCGCCAAACCAGTCATGCTGGAGGATGTTGCAGGCAGCAGAACGTTCTCCACGGCGACTCAGTGTGAACCTGCTTTCATCTGTGAAGAGCACAGGGCGCCAGTAGCAAATTTGCCAATCTTGGTGTTCTCTGGCAAATGCCAAATGTCCTGCACGGTGTTGGACTGTAAGCACAACCCCCACCTGTGGACGTCGAGCCCTCATACCACCCTCGTGGAGTCTGTTTCTGACTGTTTGAGCAGACACATGCACATTTGTGGCCTGCTGGAGGTCATTTTGCAGGGCTCTGGCAGTGCTCCGCCTGCTCCTCCTTGCACAAAGGCAGAGGTAGCTGGGTTGTTGCCCTCCTACGGCCTCTTCCATGTCTCCTGATGCTCTCTGCGCTTTTAACGGACCTCTGAGACTATCACAGTGCAGGTGCTTTCATACGGAGACTTGATTACACACAGGTGGATTGTATTTATCATCATTAGTCATTTAGGTCAACATTGGATCATTCAGAGATCCTCACTGAACATCTGGAGAGAGTTTGCTGCACTGAAAGTAAAGGGGCTGAATAATTTTGCACGCCCAATTTTTCAGTTTTTGATTTGTTAAAAAAGTTTGAAATATCCAATAAATGTCGTTCCACTTCATGATTGTGTCCCACTTGTTGTTGATTCTTCACAAAAAAAATACAGTTTTATATCTTTATGTTTGAAGCCTGAAATGTGGCAAAAGGTTGCAAAGTTCACGGGGGCCGAATACTTTCGCAAGGCACTGTATGTATGTATGTATGTATGTATGTATGTATGTATGTATGTATGTATGTATGTATGTATGTATGTATGTATGTATGTATGTATGTATGTATGTATGTATGTATGTATGTATGTATGTATGTATGTATGTATGTATGTATGTATGTATGTATGTATGTATGTATGTATGTATGTAAGTCGCTCTGGATAAGAGCGTCTGCTAAATGACTTAAATGTAATGTAAATATGTATGTATGTATGTATGTATGTATGTATGTATGTATGTATGTATGTATGTATGTATGTATGTATGTATGTATGTATGTATGTATGTATGTATGTATGTATGTATGTATGTATGTATGTATGTATGTATGTATGTATGTATGTGTGTCTGGGTATATGTATATATATAGATACATATATTTACCACAAAAATATAAGGGGGGTTGGAAATGATGCATACAATTACATTGATGGAAGCAACAATCTATCCGCATTATTAAAGATGATCCACACCTTAAATAAAAAAATGTAAAAAGTAAAAATAGAGAAATTAAAAGACAAAAATAACAACATAAATAGAGAAGGAAGTGGGGAGTGGTAGTGAGAGTGATAAAGAGAGCGAGAGAGTGGGATGAGACAGTGTGATGTGAAAAGAGGATAGAGTGAGAGAGTGAGAATGAGCAGCCAAAAGGAATGGCTGATCTCCCAAACACATCCCTTTAAAGCTTTTCACGTGAGCACAACAGATGGCCCAATGCACACTCCATCACAAGTACAGGCAGGCAGGGTACTTAGCGCTCTGGAAATTAGAATCTTCTCATGTTTAAATAGGGAGGGCTTACTTCAGCTGCCAAACCCAAGCCACATTTGTGTGAGTTTAAATTGAGTCATTTCAGTATACAGAAAGGGAGAGTCTAATGATAGTAACATATGTCTGTGTGAGAAAGAGAGTGATTTCATTACTTAAGTTTTAGTTGTAAGATTAGAGAACTAGGCGTGTGTGTGTGCTTGAGAGAAAGAGAATGTGTCTCTATGAGAGAGAGACAAAGTGTGTACAGTATGTATGTGAGTGTGAGACACTGTGATTTCAGTGCCCCAGATGTAGTTGAGAGGAGAGGCAGGGTCATTTTGTCACAGCACAGGAGTTCACGGCTAGGTGTCTTAATCTGCAGTGTAAGGGCATGCGAACGCTTTTCAGGGCTAATCAGCTTACTGCACCAAACTGCACTAGAGGGAGAGCTATAGGGGGAGAGAGATCTGTGAAGCTGAACAAGAGAGGCAGGGAGTGAGAGAGAGAGATTGAGAGATATAGAGGGGGTAGATGAAAAGAAAGATAGGGAGAGATGGCGAGTGGGGTAGATGAAAAGAAAGATAGGGAGAGATGGCGAGTGGGGTAGAGGAAGAGAGAGATGGAGAGTGGGGTAGAGGAAGAGAGATGGAGAGTGGGGTAGAGGAAGAGAGAGATGGAGAGTGGGGTAGAGGAAGAGAGAGATGGAGAGTGGGGTAGAGGAAGAGAGAGATGGAGAGTGGGGTAGAGGAAGAGAGATGGAGAGTGGGGTAGAGGAAGAGAGAGATGGAGAGTGGGGTAGAGGAAGAGAGATGGAGAGTGGGGTAGAGGAAGAGAGATGGAGAGTGGGGTAGAGGAAGAGAGAGATGGAGAGTGGGGTAGAGGAAGAGAGAGATGGAGAGTGGGGTAGAGGAAGAGAGAGATGGAGAGTGGGGTAGACTGAGGAGAGAGAGAGAGGGATGTGTTTAAATTAAGTGAAGCATATTATCTGTTTATTGGAGAGGGGGGGGGTCCTCTCCATTGCTGCAACATGGCAGAACAGACTGCCTGTGACAGATGTCTCTCTTACCACCACTTTCTCTGTCTTTTTAACATCCTCCCTGTGGAGTTCTCCATTCTCTCTCTCTCTCTCTCTCTCTCTCTCTCTCTCTCTCTCTCTCTCTCTCTCTCTCTCTCTCTCTCTCTCTCTCTCTCTCTCTCTTCTCTCTCTCTCTCTCTCTCTCTCTCTCTCTCTCTCTCTCTCTCTCTCTCTCTCTCTCTCTCTCTGCGATATCAGTACTTAATCTATTGATGGTGTAGTCTCTCGCCCCCACTGTCTCTGTGTTTTAGAGCCATATCAGTGGCAGCTCTGCTGAAGCCCTTGCAGCACTAGGGCCCTTTGAAGTTCAGCCCTGCTGAATTAGGCCATCGCCCAGCAGTGTACTGCACACCAGCTCCGACTCATTCACAATGTGTACACACACACACACAAATCCAAATCCCTCCCTTGCACTCTCTCTCTCCCCCTCTCTCTCTCTTTATTTTTTTCTCTCTCTATCTCACTCTCTCTCTCTCACACACACACACACACACACACACACACACACACACACACACACACACACACACACACACACACACACACACACACACACACACACACACACACACACACACACACACACACACACACACAATTTGAAATTCATATCAACATACAAATCCTTATTCGCAGAGACACTCACACTCATACCCACATCAAAACCGTAAACTCTCTTTACACAATGTTCTGTGTGCACATACTCAAGGAACCTACGCACAAACTTCGGAAAGAAAAAAAACGCTCTCATATCCGTGAATATTCAACCCCATCATTGCAGCACAGATGGCCATCACACACAGTGTGGACACAGTGTCCAGCTCTATCCACACCACGACTACCACCACCACCACCACCACCCCATGTCACAAGCACATAACCCTGTGGTCAGACTGGACGGAAGCCAAGGATTTTTTTCATCAATGCAATTAGTTGATTTTTTTTCTCTCTAGCTCTTCTCCTCTTTCCACTGCTGATTAGTCAGTGATAGTTGGATTTAACAGCATAACGGCAGAGTCATGTCTTAAGAGTAAAACTAAGAGTGACTCAATAATTCATGCCTTCTGTGAATGCTCTAAAGTCCTGAAGTTATGGGCGGAGTTAGAAAGTTATCTGTCAGTAGTATTACAATGTAAATGTACTTTTAATCTCTAAACAAAGATACAAATAAAAGAATACTGAAAAAGAGTAGGATTTAGCAAGCACCAAGCTGGGAAGACTCCGAGTGGGGCATAGCTCTGGCCAGCCAGACAGTCACATTGCATTCCGGAGTTCTGAGGCAGAGGGGAAAGGGATTCCGAGGGAATCTTTGTGAGAGACAGAGCTCATTAGGGTTGCCAGCTCAGATGACCGCTGGGATTGCAGAGAGACGGGCCCCTCTTGAGAGGGAGAACTGGTGGGAAATGTCCTGCTCGCCAGAATCAAACGCTTCACAGCTCATCAGCCAGGGAGCGAGTGAGCCTTGGTGGCCGGAGCCAGTTTCACTTTTCTCCTTGGGGTGGAGTGGAGTGTAGAGCAGTGGTGCACTGTGGCACGAAAGACAGTTCATTTTCCGCACGGCTCACTCAGCGTGTCATAATCACATATCAATTACACGGAGACGTGAAGATACATTTCTAATTCAATCAGTCAACTTCAGTGTCATCCTTCCCTCGCCACTCTTTTCTACCGCTCCTTTTATCTCCTGCTTGGTTTCCATCGCTGCGATACATAACGTGGCTCGGACGATTCAGACCCCATCCAGGGCGACGGTATTGCTCTGTGTTTGGTAACTTTTCATGCCACTAAGTGATCTAGGCATAACAATGCCTTCCAAACATTTTGTACATTATGTTACATAATGACCCTTGAAGCACACATGGTTATTTTACAAAAAGTTATTATTCTATCTATTCATTGAAATGTGAAACATATTTAGTGACTATTTTAAAATGTCCCCACCAGGGTCACACACAACAGCCATGTACAGTAGCTATATAAGCTTTATATAACTTAAATGAGCATCCAATGACTAGTAACCTTTCAGAGAGTCTGACAATAATGTGTGAATCAATTATATTCTGAGTTGCAAAGATGCATCTAAAGCGGCACAAACATTTAACCCTTTGTCACCCTCTGGTGCTTACATTTGGGCAACTGTCAGTCATCTCAGGTCAGGTTGCTGTTGTTGTCACGCTAGCTAGCTTCCTCTCTCGTCATTGGCCTGAACACCAGCATCACCTCACTGGATTGGTGAACCTGTTAGAACTTGAGGACTGCGGGGTTCCATTTCAGTGCTGTGAAAATAGGAGAGGGCCAGAGTCAACAAGCTTCTGACTGTCACATTTGTTCAGTGTACACTATCGGTCAAATGTTTTAGAACACCTACTCATTCATGGGTTTTTCTTTAGTTTGATTATTTTCTACAGTGAAGACATCAAAACTATGAAGTAACACATATGGAGTCATGTGGTAACCGAAAAAGTCCATTCAAAATATGTTATATTTGAGATTCTTCAAATAGCCACCCTTTGCCTTGATGACAGCTTTCAAATCAAATCCAATTTTATTTGTCACATACACATGGCTAGCAGATGTTAAATGCGAGTGTAGCGAAATGCTTGTGCTTCTAGTTCCGACAATGCAGTGATAACCAACAAGTAATCTAACTAACAATTCCAAAACTACTGTCTTATACACAGTGTAAGGGGATAAGGAGAGCTTTGCACATGAAGGTCAGTCAATATGGAACATTTCAAGAACTTTGAAAGTTTCTTCTAGTGCAGTAGCAAAAACCATCAAGCGCTATGATAAAACTGTCTCTCATGAAGACCACCACAGGAATGGAAGACCCAGAGTCACCTCTGCTGTAGAGGATACGTTCATTAGAGTTAACTGTCTCTCATGAAGACCGCCACAGGAATGGAAGACCCAGAGTCACCTCTGCTGTAGAGGATACGTTCATTAGAGTTAACTGTCTAGAGTGGAAGACCCAGAGTCAACTTCATTAGAGTTAACTGTCTCTCATGAAGTCCCAGAGTCACCTCTGCTGCAGAGGATACGTTCATTAGAGTTAACTGTCTCTCATGAGACCGAAGACCACCTCTGCTGTAGAGGGATACGCTGTCTCTCACAGGAATGGAAGACCCAGAGTCACCTCTGCTGTAGAGGATACGTTCATTAGAGTTAACTGTCTCTCATGAAGACCGCCACAGGAATGGAAGACCCAGAGTCACCTCTGCTGTAGAGGATACTCTGCTGTGGAGAGAGTCACCTCTGCTGTAGAGGATACGTTCATTAGAGTTAACTGTCTCTCATGAAGACCGCCACAGGAATGGAAGACCCAGAGTCACCTCTGCTGTAGAGGATACGTTCATTAGAGTTAACTGTCTCTCATGAGACCGCCACAGGAATGGAAGACCCAGAGTCACCTCTGCTGTAGAGGATACGTTCATTAGAGTTAACTGTCTCTCATGAAGACCGCCACAGGAATGGAAGACCCAGAGTTACCTCTGCTGTAGAGGATACGTTCATTAGAGTTAACTGTCTCTCATGAAGACCGACCCAGAGTCACCTCTGCTGTAGAGGATACAGTTAACTGTCTCTCAATGGAAGACCCAGAGTTACCTCTGCTGCAGAGGATACGTTCACTAGTTAACTGTCTCTCATGAAGACCGCCACAGGAATGGAAGACCCAGAGTTACCTCTGCTGCAGAGGATACGTTCACTAGTTAACTGTCTCTCATGAAGACCGCCACAGGAATGGAAGACCCAGAGTTACCTCTGCTGCAGAGGATACGTTCACTAGTTAACTGTCTCTCATGAAGACC
Source organism: Oncorhynchus gorbuscha (assembly GCF_021184085.1). NCBI lineage: Eukaryota > Metazoa > Chordata > Actinopteri > Salmoniformes > Salmonidae > Oncorhynchus > Oncorhynchus gorbuscha. The sequence goes on from NW_025745200.1 coordinate 9,460, forward strand.
GCCACAGGAATGGAAGACTACGTTCACTCTGTCTCCGCCATGAGAGGATACGTTCATTAGTTAACTGTCTCTCAAGACCGCAACGGGAATGGAAGACCCAGAGTTACCTCTGCTGCAGAGGATACGTTCATTAGGAATGGACCGCCAGAATGGAAGACCCAGAGTTACCTCTGCTGCAGAGGATACGTTCACTAGTTCACCGCAACGGGAAAGGAAGACCCAGAGTTACCTCTGCTGCAGAGGATTAACTGTCTCTCATGAGACCGCCACAGGAATGGAAGACCCAGAGTTACCTCTGCTGCAGAGGATACTGTTAACTGTCTCATGGAAGACCCAGAGTTACCTCTGCTGCAGAGGATACCCCAGAGTTACCTCTGCTACAGAGGATACAGGAATGTCTCTCATGAACCGCCACAGGAATGGAAGACCCAGAGTTACCTCTGCTGCAGAGGATAGACTAGTTAACTGTCTCTCATGAAGACCGTTCAGAGGATACGTTCAGTTAACTGTCTCTCATGAGACCGCCACAGGAATGGAAGACCCAGAGTTACCTCTGCTGCAGAGGATACGTTCACTAGTTAACTGTCTCTCAATGGAAGACCCAGAGTTACCTCTGCTGCAGAGGATAAGACGTTCACTGCTGCAGAGGAGTTAACTGTCTCTGAAGACCGCCACGGGAATGGAAGACCCAGAGTTACCTCTGCTACAGGAATTCACTAGGTCTCTCAAGACCCCCAGAGTTACCTCTGCTGCAGAGGATACGTTCACTAGTTAACTGTCTCTCATGAAGACCGCCACAGGAATGGAAGACCCAGAGTTACCTCTGCTGCAGAGGATACGTTCACTAGTTAACTGTCTCTCATGAAGACCGCCACAGGAATGGAAGACCCAGAGTTACCTCTGCTGCAGAGGATACGTTCACTAGTTAACTGTCTCTCATGAGACCGCCACGGGAATGGAAGACCCAGAGTTACCTCTGCTGCAGAGGATACGTTCATTAGAGTTAACTGTCTCTCATGAGACCGCCACAGGAATGGAAGACCCAGAGTCACCTCTGCTGTAGAGGATACGTTCATTAGTTAACTGTCTCTCATGAGACCGCCAGCTGCAGAGGATACGTTCATTAGAGTTAACTGTCTCTCATGAGACCGCCACAGGAAAGGAAGACCCAGAGTTACCTCTGCTGCAGAGGATACGTTCAGAAAGGAAGACCCAGAGTTACCTCTGCTGTAGAGGATACGTTCATTAGAGTTAACTGTCTCTCATGAGACCGCCACAGGAAAGGAAGACCCAGAGTTACCTCTGCTGCAGAGGATACGTTCATTAGAGTTACCAGCCTCAGAAATTGCAGCCCAAATAAATGCTTCACAGAGTTCAACAGACACATCTCAACATCAACTGTTCAGAGGAGACTGTGTGAATCAGGCCTTCATGGTCGAATTGCTGTAAAGAAACCACTACTAAAGGACACCAATAATAAGAAGAGACGGTGGAAATTTGTTCTTGGTCTAGAGTCCAAATTTGAGACTTTGGTTTCAACCTCTGTGTCTTTGTGAGACGTGGTGAGGGTGAACGGATGATCTCCGCATGTGTATTTCCGACCGTAAATAATAGAGAAGAACAACATAAGACATTACATTAAATTAATACATGAATAAAATTGTCTTCCATAGCTTAAGATGAACGGCAGTTTGGAAAAGGAAGTATCTTAAGAGGAGGGAACATAGATGGTACAGCCAGGCAGGGAGGTAGAGACATCTGACAGCCACAGAGCTCTTCATCGGGAACCTAGTCGTCTTCGATAGTCACAGCTCCTCCTCCGTAGATAGACTAGATTGTCCAGTACTGAAATGTAGCACCCACCTGGGTGATGCTTCAGCGACTGTAAAAGCTCCAGTAAGACGGTGTTGATCTGGTGTTGCTGCATCATTCAAATCACATTAGCTAGACGTGACATAATCAATCTTGCAACTCCGTGGGTCACCACCAGATATTACAGTTAATCTATCAACAAGATATTAAAAACCAAAAAATATGTACAATCTAAATATACCATAGGGAATATTTAAACAATGCTTTGTAACTGAATGTCTAGAATTATAACAATATTCAAAATTCTAAAAGCATAACTCTCTAAAAGTATGGCTCTGGGTAGAGTTTCCATCTACATGTCGATGCTCTGCATGTGTGTAGCACAACAAACCATCCGGCCTCACACCGCCACGGGGCAGATAGAGAGGCGGTGCTCATGCACGCCAATGAGCACCACATCCGTGACAGCAACCACTGGGCCACATTAGCGTCCTTAACCCCCCATTCACTGTGACCCAGGGGTACCACTGTGGAGGTCTGGTTGAATGAGGGTTAACGTCGGGTCACAACAATTTTGACACGGTATAGTTATAGCTAGTACTGTACAGTGGGCTTGTTGTGAGGTTGTGTTGTGTTGTGATTGTAGTTCCTGTCAAAACACCTTTGGGAAATAGACTATTTGATGTCCGGAAGACAGGATTTTAGCCACTATGCCTCCTATACACACTTAGAAAAAAGGGTTCCAAAAGGGTTCTTCAGCTGTCCCCATAGGAGAACCCTTTGAATAACCACTTTTGGTTCCAGGTAGAAACCTTTTGTGTTCCACGTAGAACCCTCTGTGGAATGGGTTGTACATGGAACCCAAAAAAGTTCTACCTGGAACCAAAAGTGGTTATTCAAAGGGTTCTCCTGTGGGGACAGTTGAAGAACCATTTCAGTTCTAGATAGCACCTTGTTTTCTAGTGTATGGGAGGATATTTGACCGCCTCAATATTACAAAGGACAGTGTGGTCACATGTTTTTTTCTCAGCATGCATCCTTATCTTCACCAGCCCCCACTATGCACAGAGTAGATGCATAAATAAACAGGTCATTAAGCATTACTCATACAGTTGATGGGACACATACTGGTACACATGGTGGTACACATACTGGTACACATGGTGGTACACATGGTGGTACACATACTGGTACACATGGTGGTACACATACTGGTACACATGGTGGTACACATGGTGGTACACATACTGGTACACATGGTGGTACACATGGTGGTACACATACTGGTACACATGGTGGTACACATACTGGTACACATGGTGGTACACATGGTGGGACACATGGTGGGACACATACTGGTACACATGATGGTACACATACTGGTACACATGGTGGTACACATACTGGTACACATGGTGGTACACATACTGGTACACATACTGGTACACATGGTGGTACACATGGTGGGACACATACTGGTACACATGATGGTACACATACTGGTACACATGGTGGTACACATACTGGTACACATGGTGGTACACATACTGGTACACATACTGGTACACATGGTGGTACACATGGTGGGACACATACTGGTACACATGGTGGTACACATGGTGGTACACATACTGGTACACATGGTGGTACACATACTGGTACACATGGTGGTACACATGGTGGTACACATACTGGTACACATGGTGGTACACATACTGGTACACATACTGGTACACATGGTGGTACACATACTGGTACACATGGTTATACACATGGTGGTACACATACTGGTACACATGGTGGTACACATACTGGTACACATGGTTATACACATGGTGGTACACATACTGGTACACATGGTGGTACACATACTGGTACACATACTGGTACACATGGTTGTACACATGGTTGTACACATACTGGTACACATGGTGGTACACATACTGGTACACATGGTGGTACACATATTGGTACACATACTGGTACACATGGTGGTACACATGGTGGTACACATGGTGGGACACATACTGGTACACATGATGGTACACATACTGGTACACATGGTGGTACACATACTGGTACACATGCTTATACACATGGTGGTACACATACTGGTACACATGGTGGTACACATACTGGTACACATAGTGGTACACATACTGGTACACATGGTGGTACACATGGTGGTACACATACTGGTACACATGGTGGTACACATACTGGTACACATGGTGGTACACATACTGGTACACATGGTGGTACACATACTGGTACACATGATGGTACACATACTGGTACACATACTGGTACACATGGTGGTACACATACTGGTACACATGATGGTACACATACTGGTACACATACTGGTACACATGGTGGTACACATACTGGTACACATGGTGGTACACATGGTGGGACACATACTGGTACACATGGTGGGACACATAATGGTACACATGGTGGTACACATACTGGTACACATGATGGTACACATACTGGTACACATACTGGTACACATGGTGGTACACATACTGGTACACATGGTTGTACACATGGTGGTACACATACTGGTACACATGGTTGTACACATGGTGGTACGCATACTGGTACACATGGTTGTACACATACTGGTACACATACTGGTACACATGGTGGTACACATACTGGTACACATGGTTGTACACATGGTTGTACACATACTGGTACACATGGTGGTACACATACTGGTACACATGGTGGTACACATATTGGTACACATGGTGGTACACATACTGGTACACATGATGGTACACATACTGGTACACATACTGGTACACATGGTGGTACACATACTGGTACGCATGGTGGTACACATACTGGTACACATGGTGGTACACGTACTGGTACACATGATGCTACACATACTGGTACACATGGTGGTACACATACTGGTACACATGATGGTACACATACTGGTACACATGGTGGTACACATACTGGTACACATGTTGGTACACATGGTGGGACACATACTGGTACACATGATGGTACACATACTGGTACACATGGTGGTACACATACTGGTACACATGGTTATACACATGGTGGTATACATACTGGTACACATGGTGGTACACATACTGGTACACATGGTGGTACACATACTGGTACACATGGTGGTACACATGGTGGTACACATACTGGTACACATGGTGGTACACATACTGGTACACATGGTGGTACACATACTGGTACACATGGTGGTACACATACTGGTACACATGATGGTACACATACTGGTACACATACTGGTACACATGGTGGTACACATACTGGTACACATGATGGTACACATACTGGTACACATACTGGTACACATGGTGGTACACATACTGGTACACATGGTGGTACACATGGTGGTACACATACTGGTACACATGGTGTGACACATAATGGTACACATGGTGGTACACATACTGGTACACATGGTGGTACACATACTGGTACACATGGTTGTACACATGGTGGTACACATACTGGTACACATGGTTGTACACATGGTGGTACGCATACTGGTACACATGGTTGTACACATACTGGTACACATACTGGTACACATGGTTGTACACATGGTGGTACACATACTGGTACACATGGTTGTACACATGATGGTACACATACTGGTACACATGGTGGTACACATACTGGTACACATGGTGGTACGCATACTGGTACACATGGTTGTACACATGGTGGTACACATACTGGTACACATGGTTGTACACATGGTGGTACGCATACTGGTACACATGGTTGTACTCATAGTGGTACACATGGTTGTACACATGGTGGTACACATGGTGGTACACATACTGGTACACATACTGGTACACATGGTTATACACATGGTGGTACACATGGTTGTACACATACTGGTACACATGGTTGTACACATGGTGGTACACATACTGGTACACATGATGGTACACATACTGGTACACATACTGGTACACATGGTGGTACACATATTGGTACACATGGTTGTACACATGGTGGTACGCATACTGGTACACATGGTTATACACATGGTGGTACACATACTGGTACACATGGTGGTACACATACTGGTACACATGGTTGTACACAAGGTGGTACACATGATGGTACACATAGTGGTACACGTGGTGGTACATGTGAGTGTGCACGTGAGGGTGCACATGATGGTACACATGGCGGTACACACGGTGGTACACATGGTGGTACACATACTGGTACACATACTGGTACACATGATGGTACACATACTGGTACACATGATGGTACACATACTGGTACACATGGTTGTACACATGTTGGTACACATACTGGTACACATGGTTATACACATGATGGTACACATACTGGTACACATGGTGTGACACATAATGGTACACATGGTGGTACACATACTGGTACACATGGTGGTACACATACTGGTACACATGGTTGTACACATGGTGGTACACATACTGGTACACATGGTTGTACACATGGTGGTACGCATACTGGTACACATGGTTGTACACATACTGGTACACATGGTTGTACACATGGTGGTACACATACTGGTACACATGGTTGTACACATGATGGTACACATACTGGTACACATGGTGGTACACATACTGGTACACATGGTGGTACGCATACTGGTACACATGGTTGTACACATGGTGGTACACATACTGGTACACATGGTTGTACACATGGTGGTACGCATACTGGTACACATGGTTGTACTCATAGTGGTACACATGGTTGTACACATGGTGGTACACATGGTGGTACACATACTGGTACACATAGTGGTACACATGGTTATACACATGGTGGTACACATGGTTGTACACATACTGGTACACATGGTTGTACACATGGTGGTACACATACTGGTACACATGATGGTACACATACTGGTACACATACTGGTACACATGGTGGTACACATATTGGTACACATGGTTGTACACATGGTGGTACACATACTGGTACACATGGTTGTACACATGATGGTACACATACTGGTACACATGGTGGTACACATACTGGTACACATGGTGGTACGCATACTGGTACACATGGTTGTACACATGGTGGTACACATACTGGTACACATGGTTGTACACATGGTGGTACGCATACTGGTACACATGGTTGTACTCATAGTGGTACACATGGTTGTACACATGGTGGTACACATGGTGGTACACATACTGGTACACATAGTGGTACACATGGTTATACACATGGTGGTACACATGGTTGTACACATACTGGTACACATGGTTGTACACATGGTGGTACACATACTGGTACACATGATGGTACACATACTGGTACACATACTGGTACACATGGTGGTACACATATTGGTACACATGGTTGTACACATGGTGGTACGCATACTGGTACACATGGTTATACACATGGTGGTACACATACTGGTACACATGGTGGTACACATACTGGTACACATGGTTGTACACAAGGTGGTACACATGATGGTACACATAGTGGTACACGTGGTGGTACATGTGAGTGTGCACGTGAGGGTGCACATGATGGTACACATGGCGGTACACACGGTGGTACACATGGTGGTACACATACTGGTACACATACTGGTACACATGATGGTACACATACTGGTACACATGATGGTACACATACTGGTACACATGGTGGTACACATGTTGGTACACATACTGGTACACATGGTTATACACATGATGGTACACATACTGGTACACATGGTGTGACACATAATGGTGGCGGTACACATGGTGGTACACATGGTGGTACACTGGTACACATGGTGGTACACATACTGGTACACATACTGGTACACATGGTTGGTACACATGGTGGTACACATACTGGTACACATGGTTGTACACATGGTGGTACGCATACTGGTTGGTACACATGGTGGTACACATACTGGTACACATGATGGTATACATACTGGTACACATGGTTGTACACATGGTGGTACACATACTGGTACACATGGTTGTACACATGGTGGTACACATACTGGTACACATGGTTGTACACATGATGGTACACATGGTGGTACACATGGTGGTACACATACTGGTACATGTACACATGACTGGTACACATGGTGGTACATACTGGTACACATGGTTGTACACATGGTGGTACACATACTGGTACACTGGTATGGTTGTACACATGGTGGTACACATACTGGTACACATGGTTGTACTCATGGTGGTACACATGGTTGTACACATGGTGGTACACATGGTGGTACACATACTGGTACACATACTGGTACACATGGTTATACACATGGTGGTACACATGGTTGTACACATACTGGTACACATGGTTGTACACATGGTGGTACACATACTGGTACACATGATGGTACACATACTGGTACACATACTGGTACACATGGTGGTACACATATTGGTACACATGGTTGTACACATGGTGGTACGCATACTGGTACACATGGTTATACACATGGTGGTACACATACTGGTACACATGGTGGTACACATACTGGTACACATGGTTGTACACAAGGTGGTACACATGATGGTACACATAGTGGTACACGTGGTGGTACATGTGAGTGTGCACGTGAGGGTGCACATGATGGTACACATGGCGGTACACACGGTGGTACACATGGTGGTACACATACTGGTACACATACTGGTACACATGATGGTACACATACTGGTACACATGATGGTACACATACTGGTACACATGGTTGTACACATGTTGGTACACATACTGGTACACATGGTTATACACATGATGGTACACATACTGGTACACATGGTGTGACACATAATGGTACACATGGTGGTACACATACTGGTACACATGGTGGTACACATACTGGTACACATGGTTGTACACATGGTGGTACACATACTGGTACACATGGTTGTACACATGGTGGTACGCATACTGGTACACATGGTTGTACACATACTGGTACACATGGTTGTACACATGGTGGTACACATACTGGTACACATGGTTGTACACATGATGGTACACATACTGGTACACATGGTGGTACACATACTGGTACACATGGTGGTACGCATACTGGTACACATGGTTGTACACATGGTGGTACACATACTGGTACACATGGTTGTACACATGGTGGTACGCATACTGGTACACATGGTTGTACACATGGTGGTACACATGGTACACATGGTTGTACACATGGTGGTACACATGGTGGTACACATACTGGATGGTACACATGGTACACATAGTGGTACACATGGTGGTTATACACATGGTGGTACACATGGTTGTACATGATGGTACATACTGGTACACATGGTACACATGGTACACATGGTACACATGGTGGTACACATACTGGTACACATGATGGTACACATACTGGTACACATGGTGGTACACATGGTGGTACACATATTGGTACACATGGTGGTACACATGGTGGTACACATACTGGTACACATGGTTGTACACATGATGGTACACATACTGGTGGTGGTACACATACTGGTACACATGGTTGGTACACATGGTGGTACACATACTGGTACACATGGTTGTACACATGGTGGTACACATACTGGTACACATGGTTGTACTCATAGTGGTACACATGGTTGTACACATGGTGGTACACATGGTGGTACACATACTGGTACACATAGTGGTACACATGGTTATACACATGGTGGTACACATGGTTGTGGTACACATACTGGTACACATGGTTGTACACATGGTGGTACACATACTGGTACACATGATGGTACACATACTGGTACACATACTGGTACACACATGGTGGTACACATATTGGTACACATGGTTGTACACATGGTGGTACATACTGGTACACATGGTTATACACATGGTGGTACACATACTGGTACACATGGTGGTACACATACTGGTACACATGGTTGTACACAAGGTGGTACACATGATGGTACACATAGTGGTACACGTGGTGGTACATGTGAGTGTGCACGTGAGGGTGCACATGATGGTACACATGGCGGTACACACGGTGGTACACATGGTGGTACACATACTGGTACACATACTGGTACACATGATGGTACACATACTGGTACACATGATGGTACACATACTGGTACACATGGTTGTACACATGTTGGTACACATACTGGTACACATGGTTATACACATGATGGTACACATACTGGTACACGTGGTGGTACATGTGAGTGTGCACGTGAGGGTGCACATGATGGTACACATGGCGGTACACATGGCGGTACACACGGTGGTACACATGGTGGTACACATACTGGTACACATTGTGGTACACATACTGGTACACATACTGGTACACATGATGGTACACATACTGGTACACATGATGGTACACATACTGGTACACATGGTTGTACACATGTTGGTACGCATACTGGTACACATGGTTATACACATGGTGGTACACATACTGGTACACATGATGGTATACATACTGGTACACATGGTTGTACACATGGTGGTACACATACTGGTACACATGGTTATACACATGGTGGTACACATACTGGTACACATGATGGTACACATAGTGGTACACATGGTGGTACATGTGAGTGTGCACGTGAGGGTGCACATGATGGTACACATGGCGGTACACACAGTGGTACACATGGTGGTACACATACTGGTACACATGATGGTGCACATACTGGTACACATGATGGTACACATACTGGTACACATGGTTGTACACATGGTGGTACGCATACTGGTACACATGGTTGTACACATGGTGGTACACATACTGGTACACATGGTTGTACACATGATGGTACACATACTGGTACACATGGTTGTACACATGTTGGTACGCATACTGGTACACATGGTTATACACATGGTGGTACACATACTGGTACACATGGTTGTACACATGGTGGTACACATACTGGTACACATGGTTATACACATGGTGGTACACATACTGGTACACATGATGGTACGCATACTGGTACACATGGTTGTACACATGGTGGTACACATACTGGTACACATGGTTGTACACATGTTGGTACGCATACTGGTACACATACTGGTACACATGATGGTACACATACTGGTACACATGGTTATACACATGTTGGTACACATACTGGTACACATGATGGTACACATACTGGTACACATGGTTGTACACATGGTGGTACACATACTGGTACACATGGTTGTACACATGGTGGTACACAAGGTGGTCTCTGTCAATTTCTATCAACTGTGTATCTTCAATACCTAGTGTTGGGACTAATTGGAGGGTATCAGCAGCTCATTCTCTCTTCTTCTCTTCCTTCCTTCCTTCCTCTCTCTCTCTCTCTCTCTCTCTCTCTCTCTCTCTCTCTCTCTCTCTCTCTCTCTCCTCTCCTCTCCCTCTCCCTCTCCCTCTCCCCCTTTCTCTCTCTCTCTCTGTCTTTCAGATCACAACCACCTGAATAACGCTGCCCTCTCACCTCTGGGTCCAGCGATGGCACTCTCCCACCCTCACAACAACCTTGGTCTGGGCTTTAACAAGTGCGCCTCCCTCAAGGCTGTGGGTAAGCAACGCACCACTCACTACAGACATCCTTTCACATACACTGTCTATCAACAGACCAGTTCACATAGACAGAAATAAACTAAAACCTATCCACTCATGCAAACATAAATAATATAGACATATTTTATGCATTTTATATTTGGATATTTCTACATATGTGCATTTAAAGAACTGCTGTCATTATTACGTGAGACACCATGCCTGTGATACTCAATCAATCAAATGTATTTATAAAGCCCTTCTTACATCAGCTGAAGTCAAAGTGCTGTACAGAATCCCAGCCTAAAACCCCAAACAGCAAGCAATGCAGGTATAGAAGCACGGTGGCTAGGAAAAACTCCATAGAAAGGCCAGAACCTAGGAAGAAACCTAGAGAGGAACCAGGCTGTGAGGGGTGGCCAGTCCTCTTCTAGCTGTGCCGGGTGGAGATTATAACAGAACATGGCCAAGATGTTCAAATGTTCATAGATGACCAGCAGGGTCAAATAATAATAATCACAGTGGTTGTAGAGGGTGCAGCAAGTCAGCACCTCAGGAGTAAATGTCAGTTGGCTTTTCATAGCCGATCATTAAGAGTATCTCTACCACTCCTGTTGTCTCTAGAGAGTTGAAAACAGCAGGTCTGGGACAGGTTGCATGTCCGGTGAACAGGTCAGGGTTCCATAGCCCCTTCTTGTATGTTAATGTATACCATAAACTGTGTAGTTGGTGCCCTATAAGCCTCTAGGGTATTTCACTTATTATTTTCTCATAAATGGAAGAAACAGCCATATGGTCCTGCGGACACACACATGCATATGAACAAATACACACACACACACACACACACACACACACACACACACACACACACACACACACACACACACACACACACACACACACACACACACACACACACACACACACACACACACACACACACACACACACACACACACACAAAACACTTGCTGATTGGCCACAGGTATGACAAAACATTTATTTTTACTCTTCTAATTACGTTGGTAACCTGTTTATAATAACAGTAACGCACTTCAGGGTTTTGTGGTATATGGCCAATATACCATGGCTAAGGGCTGTTCTTAGGCATGAAGCAAGTCAGAGTGCCTGGATACAACCCTTAGTCGTGGTATGTTGGCCATATACCACACCCCCTTGGGCCTTATTGCTTAATGCCTATACTTTGCTCTAAAAAACATGTGTGACTGTGTGAAACATTAGAAAAGCATGTGTGAGTAATCAAGTAGAGCAGGGCAGCCAAACCCTCTTCCTGGAGATCTACTGTCCTGTGGGTCTTCAGCCCAACCCTCTTCCTGGAGATCTACCGCCCTGTGGGTCTTCAGCCCAACCCTCTTCCTGGAGATCTACCGTCCTGTGGGTCTTCAGTCCAACCCTCTTCCTGGAGATCTACCATCCTGTGAGTCTTCAGCCCAACCCTCTTCCTGGAGATCTACCGTCCTGTGGGTCTTCAGCCCAACCCTCTTCCTGGAGATCTACCGCCCTGTGGGTCTTCAATCCAACCCTCTTCCTGGAGATCTACCGTCCTGTGGGTCTTCAGCCCAACCCTCTTCCTGGAGATCTACCGTCCTGTGGGTCTTCAGCCCAACCCTCTTCCTGGAGATCTACCGTCCTGTGGGTCTTCAGCCCAACCCTCTTCCTGGAGATCTACCGTCCTGTGGGTCTTCAGTCCAACCCTCTTCCTGGAGATCTACCGTCCTGTGGGTCTTCAGCCCAACCCTCTTCCTGGAGATCTACCGTCCTGTGGGTCTTCAGCCCAACCCTCTTCCTCGAGATCTACCGTCCTGTGGGTCTTCAGCCCAACCCTCTTCCTGGAGATTTACCGTCCTGTGGGTCTTCAGCCCAACCTAGGACAGTAGGACAGTAGGTCAGTAGACCTAGGACAGTAGACCCAGGAAGAGGGTTGGGCAACCCTGAAGTAGAGGGTGTATATTGTTTATGAACAACAATGATGTTACTCCCACACATCATCCACTGCCCTACTCTATCATGACTAACTCATTAACCCACATACTGATGCTACTACATATCCCCCAAGACACATATGGAACAAAGACACATGTGGAACACAGACACATGTGGAACACAGACACACGGTGCAGTAACCCTGCCTGTAGCTCAAGCACAGGCAGTCAGGAGAGTGAGTGACATGACTCCCTGTTGAGTGACTGAGAGTATGTGTCTGGATGGGTCAGAGCCGTCCCCTTTGGCTGGCCCCATGGCCTCACACACAAAAGCACACACTCACACACACTTAAAGTACACTGACCCCAACACACACACGCACACACACACACACATGCATTCTGGCCCCAACACACACACACATGCATACTGATGCCACACACTCACACTCACTCACACACACACACACACACACACACACACACACACACACACACACACACACACACACACACACACACACACACACACACACACACACACACACACACACACACACACACACACACACACACACACACACACACACACACACACGCATTCTGGCCCCAACACACACACACATGCATACTGATGCCACACACTCACACTCACTCACACACACACACACTGTCATGCAGGTGAAAGAGGACCCAAAAGCGACTTAACAGAAACAGAGTTTATTAAAGTCCAAAACGGAATAACAGAAATCCTCTAGACTTGTAGAGGGAAACTACTGGAGAAGCGGCCACAGACTGCAGGTCGCCGGTAGGCGCAGGCCGTAGTCGACTGAGACACCTGCTCACACGCAGCATCTGATGAAGGCACAAAACACGACAGGACAGGGTGATACACAATCACGGCAAAAACACGACAGGACAGGGCGAAACGCAATCACAGCATGGTGAATACAATACAAGGAACCGACGGGACAGGAACGGATCACAAAGGAATAAATAGGGACTCTAATCAGGGGAAAGGATCGGGAACAGGTGTGGGAAGACTAAATGATGATTAGGGGAATAGGAACAGCTGGGAGCAGGAACGGAACGACAGAGAGAAGAGAGAGCGAGAGAGTGAGAGAGGGAGGGGGAGAGAGAGGGATAGAAGGAGGAAAGAACCAAACAAGACCAGCAGAGGGAAACGAATAGCATGGGGAGCACAGGGACAAGACATGACAATAAATGACAAACATGACAGTACCCCCCACTCACCGAGCGCCTCCTGGCGCACTCGAGGAGGAATCCTGGCGGCAACGGAGGAAATCATCGATGAGCGAACGGTCCAGCACGTCCCGAGACGGAACCCAACTCCTCTCCTCAGGACCGTAACCCTCCCAATCCACTAGGTATTGGTGACCCCGTCCCCGAGAACGCATGTCCATAATCTTATGTACCTTGTAAATAGGTGCGCTCTCGACAAGGACGGGAGGGGGAGGGAAGACGAACGGGGGTGCGAAGAAAGGGCTTAACACAGGAGACATGGAAGACAGGATGGACGCGGCGAAGATGTCGCGGAAGAAGAAGCAGTCGCACAGCGACAGGATTGACGACCTGGGAGACACGGAACGGACCAATGAACCGCGGAGTCAACTTACGAGAAGCTGTCGTAAGAGGAAGGTTGCGAGTGGAAAGCCACACTCTCTGGCCGCAACAATACCTTGGACTCTTAATCCTGCGTTTATTGGCGGCTCTCACCGTCTGTGCCCTGTAACGGCAAAGTGCAGACCTCACCCTCCTCCAGGTGCGCTCACAACGTTGGACAAACGCTTGAGCGGAGGGAACGCTGGACTCGGCAAGCTGGGATGAGAACAGAGGAGGCTGGTAACCCAGACTACTCTGAAACGGAGATAACCCGGTAGCAGACGAAGGAAGCGAATTGTGAGCGTATTCTGCCCAGGGAGCTGTTCTGCCCAAGACGCAGGGTTTCTGAAAGAAAGGCTGCGTAGTATGCGACCAATCGTCTGATTGGCCCTCTCTGCTTGACCGTTAGACTGGGGATGAAACCCGGAAGAGAGACTGACGGACGCACCAATCAAACGACAGAACTCCTCCAAAACTGTGACGTGAATTGCGGGCCTCTGTCTGAAACGGCGTCTAACGGGAGGCCATGAATTCTGAATACATTCTCAATAATGATTTGTGCCGTCTCCTTAGCGGAAGGAAGTTTAGCGAGGGAATGAAATGTGCCGCCTTAGAGAACCTATCGACAACCGTCAGAATCACAGTCTTCCCCGCAGACAAAGGCAGACCGGTAATGAAGTCTAAGGCAATGTGAGACCATGGTCGAGAAGGAATGGGAGCGGTCTGAGACGACCGGCAGGAGGAGAGTTACCGACTTAGTCTGCGCGCAGTCCGAACAAGCAGCCACGAAACGGCGCGTGTCACGCTCCTGAGTCGGCCACCAAAAGCGCTGGCGAATAGACGCAAGAGTGCCTCGAACACCGGGATGACCAGCTAACTTGGCAGAGTGAGCCCACTGAAGAACAGCCAGACGAGTGGAAACAGGAACGAAAAGGAGGTTACTAGGACAAGCGCGGCGACGCAGTGTGCGTGAGTGCTTGCTTAACCTGTCTTTCAATTCCCCAGACTGTTAACCCGACAACACGCCCATAAGGAAGAATCCCCTCGGGATCAGTAGAAGCCACAGAAGAACTAAACAGACGGGATAAGGCATCAGGCTTGGTGTTCTTGCTACCCGGACGGTAAGAAATCACAAACTCGAAACGAGCGAAAAACAACGCCCAACGAGCTTGACGGGCATTAAGTCGTTTGGCAGAACGGATGTACTCAAGGTTCTTATGGTCTGTCCAAACGACAAAAGGAACGGTCGCCCCCTCCAACCACTGTCGCCATTCGCCTAGGGCTAAGCGGATGGCGAGCAGTTCACGGTTACCCACATCATAGTTGCGCTCAGATGGCGACAGGCGATGAGAAAAATAAGCGCAAGGATGAACCTTATCGTCAGACTGGAAGCGCTGGGATAGGATGGCTCCCACGCCTACCTCTGAAGCGTCAACCTCGACAATGAATTGTCTAGTGACGTCAGGAGTAACGAGGATAGGAGCGGACGTAAAACGTTCTTTAAGAAGATCAAAAGCTCCCTGGGCGGAACCGGACCACTTAAAACACGTCTTGACAGAAGTAAGAGCTGTGAGAGGGGCAGCAACTTGACCGAAATTACGAATGAAACGCCGATAGAAATTAGCGAAACCTAAAAAGCGCTGCAACTCGACACGTGACCTTGGAACGGGCCAATCACTGACAGCTTGGACCTTAGCGGAATCCATCTGAATGCCTTCAGCGGAAATAACGGAACCGAGAAAAGTAACGGAGGAGACATGAAAAGAGCACTTCTCAGCCTTTACGTAGAGACAATTCTCTAAAAGGCGCTGTAGAACACGTCGAACGTGCTGAACATGAATCTCGAGTGACGGAGAAAAAATCAGGATATCGTCAAGATAGACAAAAACAAAATGTTCAGCATGTCTCTCAGAACATCATTAACTAATGCCTGAAAAACAGCTGGCGCATTGGCGAGACCGAACGGCAGAACCCGGTACTCAAAATGCCCTAACGGAGTGTTAAACGCCGTTTTCCACTCGTCCCCTCTCTGATGCGCACGAGATGGTAAGCGTTACGAAGGTCCAACTTAGTAAAGCACCTGGCTCCCTGCAGAATCTCGAAGGCTGATGACATAAGGGAAGCGGATAACGATTCTTAACCGTTATGTCATTCAGCCCTCGATAATCCACGCAGGGGCGCAGAGTACCGTCCTTCTTTTTAACAAAAGAACCCCGCCCGGCCGGAGAAGAAGAAGGCACTATGGTACCGGCGTCAAGAGACACAGACAAATAATCCTCGAGAGCCTTACGTTCGGGAGCCGACAGAGAGTATAGTCTACCTCGAGGAGGAGTGGTCCCCGGAAGGAGATCAATACTACAATCATACGACCGGTGAGGAGGAAGGGAGTTGGCTCGGGACCGACTGAAGACCGTGCGCAGATCATGATATTCCTCCGGCACTCCTGTCAAATCGCCAGGTTCCTCCTGAGAAGTAGGGACAGAAGAAATGGGAGGGATGGCAGACATTAAACACTTCACATGACAAGAAACGTTCCAGGATAAGATAGAATTACTAGACCAATTAATAGAAGGATTATGACATACAAGCCAGGGATGACCCAAAACAACAGGTGTAAACGGTGAACGGAAAATCAAAAAAGAAATAGTCTCACTGTGGTTACCAGATACTGTGAGAGTTAAAGGTAGTGTCTCAAATTTGATACTGGGAAGATGACTACCATCTAAGGCAAACATGGGCGTAGGCCTGTCTAACGGTCCCGAAAGGAATGTTATGTTTCCGAGCCCATGCTTCGTCCATGAAACAACCCTCAGCCCCAGAGTCAATCAAAGCACTGCATGTAGCACCGAACCGGTCCAGCGTAGATGGACCGACATAGTAGTACAAGATCTAGATGAAGGGACCTGAGTAGTAGCGCTCACCAGTAGCCCTCCGCTTACTGATGGGCTCTGGCCTCTTACTGGACATGAATTAACAAAATGTCCAGCAACTCCGCAATAGAGGCACAGGCGGTTGGTGATCCTCCGTTCCCTCTCCTTATTCGAGATGCGAATCCCTCCCAGCTGCATGGGCTCAGTCTCAAAGCCAGAGGAGGGAGATGGTTGCGATGCGGAGCAGGGAAACACCGTTGATGCGAGCTCTCTTCCACGAGCCCGGTGACGAAGATCTACCCGTCGTTCTATGCGGATGGCGAGAGCAATCAAAGAGTCCACATCTGAAGGAACCTCCCGGGAGAGAATCTCATCCTTAACCACTGCGTGGAGTCCCTCCAGAAAACGAGCGAGCAGCGCCGGCTCGTTCCACTCACTAGAGGCAGCAAGAGTGCGAAACTCAATGGAATAATCCGTTATGGACCGTTCACCTTGGCATAAGGAAGCCAGGGCCCTAGAAGCCTCCCCACCAAAAACTGAACGGTCAAAAACCCGAATCATCTCCTCTTTAAAGTTCTGGAATCTGTTAGAGCAATCAGCCCTTGCCTCCCAGATAGCTGTGCCCCATTCTCGAGCCCGGCCAGTAAGGAGTGAAATGACGTAAGCAACCCGAGCTCTCTCTCTAGAGTATGTGTGGGGTTGGAGAGAGAACACAATCTCACACTGCGTGAGAAAGGAGCGGCACTCAGTGGGCTGCCCGGAGTAGCAAGGTGGGTTATTAACCCTAGGTTCTGGAGGCTCGGCAGGCCAGGGAGTAACAGGTGGCACGAGACGTAGACTCTGGAACTGTCCAGAGAGGTCGGAAACCTGAGCGGCCAGGTTCTCCACGGCATGGCGAGCAGCAGACAATTCCTGCTCGTGTCTGCCGAGCATGGCTCCTTGGATCTCGACGGCAGTGTAACGAGCGTCTGAAGTCGCTGGGTCCATTCCTTGGTCGGTTCCTTCTGTCATGCAGGTGAAAGAGGACCCAAAAGCGACTTAACAGAAACAGAGTTTATTAAAGTCCAAACGGAATAACAGAAATCCTCTAGACTTGTAGAGGGAAACTACTGGAGAAGCGGCCACAGACTGCAGGTCGCTTCGGGTAGGCGCAGGCCGTAGTCGACTGAGACACCTGCTCACACGCAGCATCTGATGAAGGCACAAAACACGACAGGACAGGGTGATACACAATCACGGCAAAAACACGACAGGACAGGGCGAAACGCAATCACAGCATGGTGAATACAATACAAGGAACCGACGGGACAGGAACGGATCACAAAGGAATAAATAGGGACTCTAATCAGGGGAAAGGATCGGGAACAGGTGTGGGAAGACTAAATGATGATTAGGGGAATAGGAACAGCTGGGAGCAGGAACGGAACGACAGAGAGAAGAGAGAGCGAGAGAGTGAGAGAGGGAGGGGGAGAGAGAGGGATAGAAGGAGGGAAAGAACCAAACAAGACCAGCAGAGGGAAACGAATAGCATGGGGAGCACAGGGACAAGACATGACAATAAATGACAAACATGACACACACACACACACAAACACACACACACACAAATATACACACAAAACCGTACGTGATTGTATCTGATCCCTCTGGAAAGACAAGGACACACTGATGCTTATTTGGAAAGACAGCACGACACAGACATGCTCGCGCCATGAGATCATTGCATGTCTTTAGAACTGCTCACTAGCTCCTCCTATTCTAAAACAACTATTGGCAGGGATGGAGGAGTCCACTTCATTATGCTGCTCACTGGGTAAATAAGTGTGATTGCACCAAAGGACCGTCAATAGAAAAGACAATAGATTCATATGACGTTGTCATTGACATTTGCCGTAAAATACTTCAATTAACATTTTAATCCGAATGTGATGCAACACTCTTTTTCTCCATACGTGGTCGTATTCCTTTCTGTTTGATGAAAGCACATTTTATAATCCTCAACCCTTGTCACCAGGAGGACCCTAAACCGAATACGTATGTGGATGACTTGGTCCGCTCTTTAATGTAGTCACTTTTAAACAGCATTCATTTTTTAGAGCTACTCTACACACCACACAGACACTATACCCACCACACACACACTCTACACACACACATAGTTGTAGGTTGTACAGACAATGGCGTGGCTGCCATCCGTGGTGCCAGCCGGGGCACGGGTCCTGTGGCATAGCAGGTTGGCATGCCGGCTCATCGGGCCCTTGAGAAGGGCCCACCTCACGGCTGGTGCATTACCACGGGCAGTTGCTTCATATTTACATCTCTGCATCTCATTTGAATCCATTGATTTTAAGAGACGGGAGTCTATCTACACCTCTAGGGTATTTTACTTGTTATTTCCTCATGAATGGAGCAGACAGCCGTATGGTCCTGTGGACACACACATGCCTACGCACGCACGCACGCACGCACGCACGCACGCACGCACACACACACACACACACACACACACACACACACACACACACACACACACACACACACACACACACAAATGCTTGCAGATGGCCACAAAAGCAGAAAAGCAGGTTGATGCACGAGAATCTAAACAATGTTAATGAAACATGGAAAGACATTGAGGTAAAAACACATACAAACGCTCACACAAACATATACAAACGCTCACACAGACACATACAAACGCTCACACAGACACATACAAACGCTCACACAAACATATACAAACGCTCACACAGACACATACAAACGCTCACACAAACATATACAAACGCTCACACAAACATATACAAACGCTCACACAGACACATACAAACGCTCACACAGACACATACAAACGCTCACACAAACACATACAAACGCTCACACAGACACATACAAATGCTCACACAGACACATACAAAGGCTCACACAGACACATACAAACGCTCACACAGACACATAAAAACGCTCACACAGACACATACAAACGCTCACACAGACACATACAAACGCTCACACAGACACATACAAACGCTCACACAGACACATACAAACGCTCACACAGACACACTCACAAGCGCTCGCACAGACACACTCACAAGCGCTCACACAGACACACTCACAAGCGCTCGCACAGACACACTCACAAGCGCACACACAGACACAATCAAAAATGCTCACACAGACACACTCACAAGCGCACACACAGACACACTTACAAACGCTCACACAGACACAAAGGTGCTCACCCAGACACTCACAAGCACACACACAGACACACTCACAAGCGCGCACACAGACACACAAGTACTCACACAGACACACTCACAAGCGCACACACAGACACACACACACAAATGCTTGCAGATGGCCACAAAAGCAGAAAAGCAGGTTGATGCACGAGAATCTAAACAATGTTAATGAAACATGGAAAGACATTGAGGTAAAGACACATACAAACGCTCACACAAACACATACAAACGCTCACACAGACACATACAAACGCTCACACAGACACATACAAACGCTCACACAGACACATACAAACGCTCACACAGACACATACAAACGCTCACACAGACACATACAAACGCTCACACAGACACATACAAATGCTCACACAGACACACTCACAAGCGCTCGCACAGACACAGTCACAAACGCTCACACAGACACATACAAACGCTCACACAGACCCATACAAATGCTCACACAGACACACTCACAAGCGCTCGCACAGACACAGTCACAAACGCTCACACAGACACATACAAACGCTCACACAGACACACTCACAAACGCTCACACAGACACATACAAACGCTCACACAGACACATACAAATGCTCACACAGACACACTCACAAGCGCTCGCACAGACACACAAGTACTCACACAGACACACTCACAAGCGCACACACAGACACACACACACAAACACAAATGCTTGCAGATGGCCACAAAAGCAGAAAAGCAGGTTGATGCACGAGAATCTAAACAATGTTAATGAAACATGGAAAGACATTGAGGTAAAAACACATACAAACGCTCACACAAACATATACAAACGCTCACACAGACACATACAAACGCTCACACAAACACATACAAACGCTCACACAAACATATACAAACGCTCACACAAACATATACAAACGCTCACACAAACATATACAAACGCTCACACAGACACATACAAACGCTCACACAGACACATACAAACGCTCACACAAACACATACAAACGCTCACACAGACACATAAACGCTCACACAGACACATACAAACGCTCACACAGACACATACAAACGCTCACACAAACACATACAAACGCTCACACAGACACACTCACAAACGCTCACACAGACACACTCACAAGCGCTCGCACAGACACACTCACAAACGCTCACACAGACACATACAAACGCTCACACAGACACATACAAACGCTCACACAGACACATACAAACGCTCACACAAACACATACAAACGCTCACACAGACACACTCACAAACGCTCACACAGACACACTCACAAGCGCTCGCACAGACACAGTCACAAACGCTCACACAGACACATACAAATGCTCACACAGACACACTCACAAGCGCTCGCACAGACACAGTCACAAACGCTCACACAGACACATACAAACGCTCACACAGACACACTCACAAACGCTCACACAGACACACTCACAAGCGCTCGCACAGACACACTCACAAACGCTCACACAGACACATACAAACGCTCACACAGACACATACAAACGCTCACACAGACACATACAAACGCTCACACAGACACATACAAATGCTCACACAGACACATACAAAGGCTCACACAGACACATACAAACGCTCACACAGACACATACAAATGCTCACACAGACACACTCACAAGCGCTCGCACAGACACACTCACAAACGCTCACACAGACACATACAAACGCTCACACAGACACATACAAACGCTCACACAGACACATACAAATGCTCACACAGACACACTCACAAGCGCTCGCACAGACACAGTCACAAACGCTCACACAGACACATACAAACGCTCACACAGACACACTCACAAGCGCTCACACAGACACACTCACAAACGCTCACACAGACACACTCACAAGCGCTCGCACAGACACACTCACAAACGCTCACACAGACACATACAAACGCTCACACAGACACATACAAACGCTCACACAGACACATACAAACGCTCACACAGACACATACAAACGCTCACACAGACACACTCACAAGCGCTCGCACAGACACACTCACAAGCGCTCACACAGACACACTCACAAGCGCTCGCACAGACACACTCACAAGCGCACACACAGACACAATCAAAAACGCTCACACAGACACACTCACAAGCGCACACACAGACACACTTACAAATGCTCACACAGACACAAAGGTGCTCACCCAGACACTCACAAGCACACACACAGACACACTCACAAGCGCGCACACAGACACACAAGTACTCACACAGACACACTCACAAGCGCACACACAGACACACAAGCGCTCACACAGACACACTCACAAGGGCACACAAAGACACACAAGCGCTCACACAGACACACTCACTCACAAGCGGACACACAGACACAATCATAAGGGTACACAGACACACTCATAAGGGCACACATACACACTCATAAGGGTACACAGACACACTCATAAGGGCACACATACACACTCATAAGGGCACACACAGACACTCATAAGGGCACACAGACACACTCATATGGGCACACACAGACACACTCATAAGGGCACACACAGACACTCATAAGGGCACACAGACACACTCATATGGGCACACACAGACACACTCATAAGGGCACACAGACATACTCATAAGGGCACACATAGACACACTCATAAGGGCACACACAGACACACTCATAAGGGCACACTCACACACAGCAACTCATTTGGGATATAGGCTTAGCCCTCTCATCTTTTCACACGTGATTGTAACCCCCAGCAAGCCAATAAACAACACGGCACGTCACCACTCACTGTGTTGGCAAAGTCATTGAGAGGACAGAGTGGAGTTCAGCGGCTTTGGCTCAGGCGTCAGCCAACTTCTGCCAGGTGTACCAGCAGGTCCTTGGACCAGGATGTAGTTGTAGCCCTGTATCTTAATTAAACACTAACGACCTGAGAGTTTCTGCTAGGGCACAAAGGGGTAGTGCGAAAAAGTGATGGAGAAGGCGAGAAATGGACGGAGAGGGCAGCAAGGCCTCGTTGCCGGTCCCCCGCCTTCAGCGCATATGCTCTCTCACCGTGCACTTCCTGTGCAGTCTGCCGAGAACGTCAGTGATTCCCCGTGACAAAACGCATGCTGCTGCAACCCCGAGGTCACTTTCGTGCAAATCTTTCTTAGCAAGCATGGTAGTAGTTGGATAGCATGGGTTTCGAGCATCACTAGTAAAGCTAAAGAGATAAAATGTCGGTCTAGTCTGGTGCAATGTCGGTTGTTTTTCATTTGGCTTAATTACAGCACACCCCTACTTGGCCTCAAAATGGCTGTGTTGTGGGGATCAATGGAAGTCTTCAGCATGAATGACTTGGCACCTGCTCGACTGCTATTCTTTAGAGAAGCCATGTGACAGGGTTTACTGGGATCAAGCTGCTTATCCTTTAGAATATTTAGAATGTATAAACACATGCCTGTATACAGTTGCATTGGCAACATAGCCATTTAATCCTCCCATGACTTGCCAAACGTGGCACATGCCACAACATGAAAGCAGGCCTTTTAAGAGCACTGTCATTATCAGCATAATAGTTGTTTAAGGCCTTGCGTAAAATAATTTCAGTGATTTGTCCATTTAAAGCAGCTTTATACATCTGTAGTTCCTCTCCCCCGAGCTGACAAGGTACAAATCTGTCGTTCTACCCCTGAACAGACAGTTAACCCACTGTTCCTAGGCCCTCATTGAAAATAAGAATTTGTTCTTAACTGACTTGCCTAGTTAAATAAAGGTTAAAAAAAATTGAATAAAAAAAAATATGTACATAGGCCGAAATCTGGCTTGCCTACTATTTACTTAAACTGCATACTGTGTACTAATTGCACTACATGCTATTTAGCACATACTGTATTGTAAAAAATGAAGTATGCTATGGCCAAAACATATTACTTTTGTTACGTTCAAGACAACTGGGGATTCGGAAACAAAATTAGCTCACAGTGGGAAAAATCATAACTTTGTGATCTTCAGGTTGGAGAAGTCAGAGCTCTAGGATAACGCCCGAGTTTCTGACTTGTAGTTCCGAGTTGGCTGACCATTCAAAACAATTTTTCTCAGTCGGAGCATTTCTTTGGGGGGTGTTCCCTGTTGTCTTCAATGCACCCTCAGTTACGGCTTTACATATGAACCGGAAAGGATAGCCTGTAGCCCTCACTCTCCATCTTTGGAGGAGGTATGCACTCAAAGACTTGGCCTCCATTGGTCGATCTAGCCAGCTACTCATCATGATGTATTGTCTGTTTTTTTTTTTTTGCTTTTGATGCACTTTGAGATACTATAAAACAGATTTTTTCAAATACTCAAACGGCCTACTATTTCGGACGCAAGTATGTGTGTGTGTGTGTGTGTCTCAGTCACCAGATTTCAACCCAATTGCACACTTAGGGGAGATTATGGAGCAGCGCCTGAGTCAGCATTTTCCACTGCATTCAACAAAACACCAACTGATGGAATTTCTCGTGGAAGAATGTTGTTGCATCCCACCAATTGAGCTCCAGACACTTCTAGAATCTATGCATTTTTTACATTTATTTTTTACATACGCTAGAACTTCCTGGGCATACCCTCTGCCAATATCTACATTCGTACATGTACTGCATCTATGATGGTGCGTGCAGGCACGCATGTACACACACACACACGTACGTACGTATACACACACACGTACACATACATACACACGTACACACGCACACGCACACGTACACACACACACACACACACACACACACACACACACACACACACACACACACACACACACACACACACACACACACACACACACACACACACACACACACACACACACACACACACACACACACACACAGAGGCTGAGGGGGGAAAGAAACAACAACAACCAGGATACTTTTTTCAAACAGAATAGGGGAAGAAAAACCTAAATGACACAACAGTGGGGCGAACAAGGTTGTTAGTGTCTGAGGGCTGAGGGGTTTGCGGCCGTGACCTCATGAAGCAGCACTCAGGGCTCCCTCACTAATACGACACGACACTCGAAACCCACTCTATTTTTACTCCCCTCAAAACTCCAGCATATCTGCCAGTTGCTGTTGCTTTTTTTTCTTATTTGTTTTCATTCAAAGTTAATGGTATGGGGCTTCAGGCATTTTAACCCCCCTCTCAAGCACACACACACACACACACACACACACACACACACACACACACACACACACACACACACACACACACACACACACACACACACACACACACACACACACACACACACACACACACACACACACACACACACAGATGCAAGCCCCTGTGGGTGTAAGATGCTGTACACTCTGTGCAGCTCTACCTCCATGTCATTGTAGGTTTACCTGACAGGTTGGCTGGTTTAGGGATGATGGTGTTAAAGCTACTGGTTTCTTTCATGGTATATAACACACAGCCAACGGCACAGGGATTAACACAGGGGGAGAGTTGTCTCACCTTAATTCTTCCCTTGGCAGCAGAATAGCATACAAGTGACTCCAGAAAGGGACACAGTGTCTTGTATAACTTGCCTAAATGTGTACATTTAATTAAAACAGAGAGGTTGGGTGAGGTTCAAAGCTATTGAAGTGATATGGGTGGGGTAACTCAGTGAATTTGATTAATCTGTGCTCTTCTATTCCAGCATATTTTACAGCCACATTATGATGGGGTCTATTTCACTGCTATTACAATGTGTACAATGTAATTACCTGGAATCACACTTGTCTTTACAGCATGATAAAGTAGGGAGGAGATTTTCATTGTTGTTTTGTTTGTTTTAACTTGGTTTAGGGGTTTGGCCACTGGATAACAGAGCTCTTACTGTATCTGAACAAAGGAGGACATTGTTGAGGTCTCTGGGGGTACCAGGTAGATATTCTGACCCATTTAACTCATTGTGGACCTACAGGTTGAGTGGATACCATGTCAAAGGAAAATATTAAAGGTATTTGTAAGGTATTTTGACCTCTATACCACTAACCGCATTCTTCTCTCTCTCTCCCCCACCTTTGTCTCCTCCCCTTTCTCGCAGCAGATACGGCAGCAAGAGACTACTACAAGGGCTACCCCATGGTGGACTACTCCCGCCATCACTCCTCACCCCCCACCTTCCAGCCCATCGCCTTTCACAAGGACAAGCCCTTCCTGCCCCCTCCAGACATCCACGCCCCACTGGCCATAACCATCACTGCCGCCCAACTCCCCAAGCCCAAGATCTCCAAGACTAACACCCATCCGCTTACCTCCAGCTCGGCCTTCAAAGTCTGGGACCCCAGTAAGGGCCATGTCCAGCATCCAACGGCCTCCCACATCGGGCAGGCACTGCAGCAGCATCCGCAGCATCCGCAGCATCAACAACATCAACAACATCAACAGCAGTTACATCAACAGCCCAACAGCCGCCGGCAGGCCTACTCCAACAAGCGGAAGTTCAGCATTGAGACGCTCCCGGAACTCTTCTCCCAGCCTCTGGGCTATGGACAGTCACCCCACATGCACCCCAAAAACAAGGGGCTGCCCACCAACAGCAAGACAGAGGTCACAGTCTGAGCATGAATGTTTGGAGAGCAGGAGGGCAAGAAAAGAGTCTATAGGACTGGGAGTAAGGCCAGGGAGCGAGAGCTTTTTGTACGAATCAATGTCGTGTTGATGGCTGGGGGGACGAACAGGAACAAGCAATCTTCTTTTGCTATTTTAATTGCAGGTTTTCTTCATTATTGATAATGTAACACCCAAAACGGAAGGTAACGATCACATGAAGTGACTCGCTCTCTCTAGACCTGGTTCCCTTAAATTCCCTCTCCGTCCCAGCGTCCTCCCTGTTTTGTTTTGGTCAATCTCCTCTTTGCTCCACCTGGCACCACTACTCTACAAATCCCCGCCCCCCCGCCCCCCCCCCCCCCACACACACACTTACACACTCTCCTACTTTTTTGCAGCCTGTCAGAGTGGTAGACATGGGTAAAGCACCCCCAGGACCCTGCACAACAGCAGTGACAATGCCATTGTCTTGTCAGCTCCCATCATTCTCCATCCAGAGCAGAGTAAGATACCATTCTGGCAAATCTGTACCACCGAGAGAGAAAGAGAGAGAGAGAGAGAGAGAGAGAGAGAGAGAGAGAGAGAGAGAGAGAGAGAGAGAGAGAGAGAGAGAGATAGAGAGAGAGAGATAGAGAGAGAGAGAGAGAGAGAGAGAGAGAGAGAGAGAGAGAGAGAGAGAGAGAGAGAGAGAGAGAGAGAGAGAGAGAGAGAGAGAGAGAGAGAGAGAGAGAGAGAGAGAGAGAGAGAGAGAGAGAGAGAGAGAGAGAGAGAGAGAGAGAGAGAGAGAGAGAGAGCGAGAGAGAGAGAGAGAGAGAGAGAGAGAGAGAGAGAGAGAGAGAGAGAGAGAGAGAGAGAGAGAAACAGCGGGAAAGGAGGTGCTTGTTTATTCATCCTGAAGCATAAGGGATGAGGAACTAAGCCGGACAGAGGTTTGGTGCGGCAAGCACCTCCTGTTCGTCACCTGCTGGAGAAAAGCCCTGAAACTTCAGGCACCCTGGTCGTCAAAGCTGGGGAATCTCACACAGTGGTTGTGTCTGGAGACTCCCTGGGGATCGTCAGCGTCCACGTCTCTCAGCGATGTGTTGTTTGTTGTTGTCTTAACCGGTGATGCATGCATCGGAAAGGGCAAACAGCACAGGTATCAGCAAGGTCACCACAGTCGTGTTAAATGGTACAGTCTATGTTAGTGAAGCTTCAACGCAAATCGCAAGGGACAATAGGCGCCTGCTAGAGGGCAGGACAGGTCACCGTGTCTGTCCTGGGTAATATGGTGCCAAAGGCAATACAAGGGTGGAAAGTTGTAGGTGTGAAGTAAAGGTCATTGCTTTTTCATTTTATCTTAGCTTTGGCTGTTGAAGAATTTATCCAAACATGAAGCACGAAGGTCAGGAAGAAAGGAAACTCATATACAGAGTATTTTATAAAAGTATGTCTTCCAGACTGGCAGCAATTCATGTGATGCATGCATATATTATTGTAATATTAAAATAGGCTTTAATATGATCATTTTGTTGAATGCAGGTGTATGGTTCATCTATATGTATAAAGAGTCACTGTAAATGCAGCTGGGTTGAAGCTAGTGGCTAAACATAGACATTACAGTAAGTCTTTCTCAACCACAAGGATTATTTCCAGCTACAGGAGAGCAAGCAACTCCTCTTGGCTCGTTATCATTTTACACTTGACCGTAAGGTACAATATTTGCACGGAAACCTGATATGTCTAAGTTCACACAAGCACCGTCCTTCACCATACATTTGCTGCAATTTAGCCCAAGCCTCAAGCTTAATGTATTATCTTAAGTAAACAGGTTACGCCGCAGTGCATACCTACGCCCAGGGTATTCCAGACAGGTGGAACCGTATCAACGGATGGCAGCCAGTCAGTCGTGTTTACTAGAGTCATTCACCATTTGCTGCTAGCTCCTCCCCACCAACCAGCTTCCAGCCTGTTCCTGAGCTCCACCAGACCCCCTTTCCTCTGCTCTCCCTTTCCCAGTGGGGTTGACTTACGGTGGGAGCCTCCAGCATCCAACCCCTGCATGGTCTTCCAAGCTGTTCCCAGCCAGGGGACACCATACCTCCTCACGGGGGGTTGCAGCCATAACTAATGATACCCAATCCCCAGCATGGCAGGCCCTCACACACTCTCACACACTAGGCATGCATGGAGTGGAGCAGGGCTTTCACAGTGTTAAATGATTTGGAGATTCATTCGGCTGCTATTGTCGAGCCATTCTGTGTTACGGACAGACACAAAGTGGTTTCACTGTAGCAGCATGATATGGAATATAAGACATTTGAATTGATTTAAACTACGTGCAGATTATTACATTTATGGGTTTATGCTTATGTTACATTTCATTGGGGATATGATTTATCTGTCCACGGTTCATACTTCAGGATTTCTAAAGCTGTTATGTAATCTACATAATACCCACTTGGAGTTGTTGTTTTTATGATATGGTTGAATAAAAGTAAATCAGAAATAGAGAAGTGTTGGGTTATGCACAGTACATGTATAAATATGCATCATGCACATCTGCACTCATAGCTACCGTATGCAGCATGCACGGTCACCATTTAGCTTTCTCCAACTTCAATTTGTAAACGAGGGGGGGGGGTTACACCCAATGATTCTTAGCTTAACAGCCCAGCCATATAAAGTATTCTATGGACTCTCTCCTTTATCTTTAAGGATGCATTAGTGGTTGTGAACAAGCAATGGATGTGTGCAAGTAACAAGCAATAAGTTCTGTCTGCAAAGCAATAAGTACCCATCTATCTGCAAACCCTCTCTCTGGAGTCTGACTCTGCACCTTTCCGGAGTCCTTTAAATGTGGGGAGCTGAGGTGGAAGCAGAGCTACAGACCCAGAATGTTTGTTGTTGTTGCAATCTCAGGCTCTTCTGAAAGATATTTAGGCCTATTTTCTCAGAAATCAGACCAATGAGCTTTTATTAATTCTCTCTTCTCTCTCCTCCTGCACTTCTCCGGCAGAGGAAGTTGCATTAGCGAATCAGAACTCGTGAGAACCCTATCCACTCAGAATAAAAACATGATTAGCTCTCCATGACCGTTTACTATTGGACGGATTCAAATGTTATTTTACAGACACAATTCCAGCAAGGCCATACTAAAGGAAACACAAACCTACAAGCAGTTATCAGGGCTGGCCTGCAAGTGTGGACACCTCTGAAACCCCATCTGAGCTCTATAGGCTGCAAGCACTAGGATAGTGTTGCTAATGCTATCTGAACGATGCTGACGTTGTGACACATGGATCCTTCAGGCTCCAGGGAGTCTCCATGAGGAGGGAGAGCCTCTGAGGCTTCAAGGACAAACACAGCCTGGGGCCAAGCTGACAGCTAGCGAGGCACCAGGATGTCGCCAGGCTAGCGCCTTGGCTTGCCTCCTATAGTGGAATGAAGCACTGTAATTGGCTGAGATTCCACCTTAATGTCCCTCTTCTTCCCATCCTAGTCCTGAGCAAATGTTGACGCGCAGGTATATCTGACTCACGGGAGACAAACACTGCTGACTGTTCTAAATAGTGACACCCTCCGTGAGTATCATTTACCCGGTGAAGGGCCTTTTTGGCCCACAGGTATGCCAGAGTCTTTTTGCCGCGGGCCTCCGTACAGTGAATCCTACACCAATACTGTCACAGTAAGCCCGCTGGTTTTGGATTGCCTCAGTCTATGTTGGACAGTCAAAAGTGAATTAAAGCTGACGAAGGCTTACTGGCTTACTTTGTGCCCAAAGTTTTGCCTCAGTTTCTCAACACTGGATGATGTAAATGATATACCACAGCAGGACAGAGGAGCCATGTATATCTCACAGTCGCCCATTCTGTGGTTGTAGGTGCTGGACCAAAACAATTCTTATCAGGAGAAATTGAGTACACGTAACTGATAGCACACTGTGGACCATCAGCTTGGTGTGCATACTCAATCTCTACTGATTACACTGTATATACAGCACCCTAAAAGAGCTGAATGACTGTTCTTTGTAAAACTTCCTTAAACACAACTATTCTACAACAGGTTATCTGAATGCAACCTGGTAGACATACTTGGGTTTCATCCTTAGCAATATATTGTGTATGATTTGTTTTGTACTGTATTCGGATTGGAAGTTCTTTCAAAAAAGTAGCGTTTGACTGATGAAGTGCTTTCAGATTCAATACTGGCCACGCACTTCTTCCCAACAGAAAACGTCCTGTGTTTGAAGCTTGTGCTTTTTCGGATACTATGTATGGTACATACACTTGTGTATTCATGTCAAAAATGCATTGTATTCAAGTGCTTTGGCAACACATTAACAATGACGATTGAAGATTTGTGATTCCTGTGCAGCTTATATCTGCAAATCATGTGTTGTTCCATACTTTTGGTAGTCGACTGCCTTTGATTGCTATGTACTTGTGTATATATATTGTACCACTTGTCTGCTTTAAAAATTGTGAAATACTTGGTTTATATAAGGGCTTTTTATAGACTTAAACAAGAAAAACACATCTTTCTCTCGTTTTGCGTTGAGTGGAGAGCTACCAGTGTTTGGGTCACCCAGATTGCGGTGTCCAAATTAATTTTTTCAGACATCTCCGATTTGGCTGAATCTGTTTCTCTTGGTTGTTAGCTGGCAGAAGTGTTCCAAACCCCTGGAGTATACGAAGTTATCTGACATCATGAGAGGCTAGAGGCGAGACCTACTCCTCGTTCTATCAGCTAAAAGTACCCCCTTCCCCCTACTCCGCTCCGTAAAGCAGGGCAAATACTGGTACTCTTTTTTAATCTTAACCTTATGAGGGGGCCCAGTATCAGCAAGACTTCATTACCATTAAGCCGCCATACCCACCTCTTCCTCAGCATCATGAAAATGTATCAGTGGGTGCGTAAACTCTTTAGACAAGGAAGAAACCATGGTGAAGATTTTAATTGACGTCCTTAACCAAGCATCTATCAAGTACCGTTGCAATGCCTGTAGACTTGGTCAATAAAATAGCCCAATTATAAATGTACAATTGGATTGTTTTAAATGTCATCTAATTTGATTTATATTCAAGGTCTATGGCCTTTAAATGAATCCGAAAATTGGTTTGGACACCTCTTAATATGCCCAGGCTGTCTAGATAGAATGGAGATACAAGGTAATTAAGGTGCTGGAACATTGCATGTTTTGACCAGAAATGATATTAATTTAGCTGACGGGCCTGTACTAATTATACTGCCCTGACATCTAAAAATAATCTTTGTTGTTGCAGGTGTTCTTATGTTCTCTGTTTACATGTGGTTTTGATTATGCAGTTCTTTATTCATAGTTAAAGGCCACGAGAAATGGAGCTAAAAATGTATATTTAATGTCTAGAAAAATGTGTAGGCCTACATGTGAATAAATGTGTACACACGAACACACATGCATTCAGTACAGTACACACTGACACAGTACATACAATTCCAGAAGAACAGGCAAGACAAATGAAAAGCATATTGTATGTTAATTTGGTGGCTATCATTCATATTGTATAAGGAAGGCAGGCACTGTCAAAAGAAGAAAAAAAATGGAACCCTTTGGTCTGGGCAAGTACTCCATGAATTCAGCATTTATCTGGGCATCCCTCTCTCCTAGTGCCCTGCATTTGTTTTGTTCTGCCACCGCATCCCCACGGAGACCCAGGCCAGCTGTCACTGATGTTTGACTTCATTTAAATGTCTCCAGGGTCTGGACTGACTCCATCAGAGAGAGCAAAGAGCCAAACGCCACAAACCACATCCCTCTCTCACATCCTCCCACTCCAGTAGTGGACAACCTGAGGCAATGTCCTGAATTAGGAATGTTAAATGTTCAGGTTAAAAGACTGAAATACATAGCAGCATACTCCTGTTGTAGAGCGTTAATATAACTACACTAAAGGTTCACAGGATGTTGCATTTGGGCAGATCAGTTGATAGGAGTGTTCCAATGAGCTCCTTCCACAAAGACAGAGGACATTGATATAAGGGGAATTAAAAACCCCTCCCACCCAAGCTTAACACTTTAGTTCTATGCAGATCAACCAGTCTCATAAAGAATCCCTCATAACACCAACAGGCCCCTTTCATTCCATAGCTGTTTACTTACATTTTAAAAGAGGTCATCATTGATGACGACGATGATAATGATGATGAAGATTGTTTCTGTTTTTACAGCACTAATTACAAAATCATTTTTGAGGAAGAGTTGAGGTCAAACTTATTGTCTGGCTTTTTAACCATCTGTTTTTAGAGGAAACCTTACTAAGTGTTCTTTGTATGAACTTGATAAAAAATTAAAATGGTGAGACTAACCTTGTGTTTGGGCATGTTTGTGTGAGTGTGTGTCAGACAGGGAGTAAACAAAGAGAAAGAAGCCTTCTTATAGCTATTCCTAAACCAATACTGTGGTATAGTCCAAATGGTACATATGTAACCGATGTGAAACGGTTAGCTAGTTAGCGGGGTGTGCGCTAATAATGTTTCAATCGGTGACGTCACCCGCTCTGAGACCTTGAAGTAGTTGTTCCCCTTGCTTTGCAAGGGCCGCGGCATTTGTGGAGCGATGGGTAACGATACTTCGAGGGTGGCTGTTGTCGATGTGTGCAGAGGGTCCCTGGTTCGAGGAGAAGGACGGAAGCTATATTGTTACACACAGTACATTTCTGCTTCCTGCTCTCAAAAGGTTTTACTTGCAGCTGACATTGTGTAGACCAACCTGGTCTTGGAGCATTTCATATTATTCTGTACATTAAGCCGAGACACTCCATTTAGTATGGTATTTATTCATTTGTGGATATCCATCATCCATTTCATATGAAATGTTACGAATTTGAAAAACGTATGATACGTTACTGACCAACTGGCAGGTGTCTTCACTGACATTTTCTCTCTTTTTAAATTACATTTTTTAAATGTTACCCCTTTTTCTCCCCAATTTCGTGGCATCCACTTGCTTTCGCTACAACTCCCGTACACGCTCGGGGGAGACGAAGGTTGAAAGTCATGCATCCTCCGATACACAACCCAACCAAGCCGCACTGCTTCTTAACACAGTGCCATCCAATCCGGAAGCCAGCCGCACCATTGTGTCGGAGGAAACACCGTGTATCTGGCAACCTTGGTTAGCGCGCACTGCGCCCGGCCCGCCACAGGGGTCGCTGGCGATGAGACAAGGACATCCCTACCTGCCTAACCCAGACGACGCTAGGCCAATTGTGCGTCTCCCCCACAGACCTCCCGGTCGCTGCCGGTTACTGGGCGCGAACCCAGAGTCTCTGATGACACAGCTGGCGCTGCCACGCTGATCCTCAACACTGGAGCTCCCCAGGTGTGTGTGCTCAGTCCCCTCCTGTTCATCCACGACTGCATGGCCAGGCATGACTCCAACACCATCGTTTGCAGACAACACAACAGTGGTAGGCCTGATCACCGACAACGACGAGACAGCCTATAGGGAGGAGGTCAGAGACCTGGCCGGGTGGTGCCAGAATAACAACCTATCCCTCAACGTAACCAAGACTAAGGAGATGATTGTGGACTACAGGCAAAGGAGGACCCGAGCATGCCCCCATTCTCATCGATGGGGCTGTAGTGGAGCAGGTTGAGAGCTTCAAGTTCCTTGGTGTCCACATCAACAACAAACTAAAATGGTCCAAACACACCAAGACAGTCAATAAAAGGGCACGACAAAGCCTATTCCCCTCAGGAGACTAAAAAGATTTGGCATGGGTCCTGAGATCCTCAAAAGGTTCTACAGCTGCAACATCGAGAGCACATAGAGAACTGGTTGCATCACTGCCTGGTATGGCAATTGCTCGGCCTCCGACCACAAGACACTACAGAGGGTAGTGCGTACGGCCCAGTACATCACTGGGGCTAAACCGTCTGTCATTCAGGATCTCTAGACCAGGCGGTTTCAGAGGAAGGCCCTAAAAATGGTCAAAGACCCCAGCCACCCCAGTCATAGACTGTTCTCTATACTACTGCATGGCAAGCGGTACCGGAGCGCCAAGTGTAGGACAAAAAGGCTTCTCAACAGTTTTTACCCCCAAGCCATATGACTCCTGAAAAGGTCATCAAATGGCTACCCGGACTATTTGCATTGTCCCCCCCCCAAACCCTCTTTTACGCTGCTGCTACTCTCTGTTTATCATATATGCATAGTCACTTTAACCATATCTACATGTACATACTACCACAACTAGGCCGACTAACCAGCGCTCCTACACATTGGCTAACCGGGCTATCTGCAATGTGTCCCACTACCCACCACACTCTCTTTTACGCTACTGCTACTCTCTGTTCATCATATATGCATAGTCACTTTAACCATATCTACATGTACATACTACCTCAATCAGCCTGACTAACCGGTGTCTGTATTTAGCCTCGCTACTTTTATAGCCTCACTACTGTTTATAGCCTGTCTTTTTACTGTTGTTTAATTTCTTTTACCTATTGTTCACCTAATACCTTTTTTGCACTATTGGTTAGAGCCTGTAAGTAAGCATTTCACTGTAAGGTTGTATTCGATGCACGTGACAAATAAAACTTTGATTTGATTCCAATTTGTTGTGGCTAACGTTAGCTAGCTAGCTAAAGTTCACTAGGCTAGGGGTTCAAATCAAATTTGATATGTCACATGCGCCGAATACAACACGTATAGACCTTACAGTGAAATGCTTACTTACAAGCCCTTAAACAACAATGCAGTTAAGAAAGATATGTGTTAAGTAAAAAATAGATAAGTAAAAAAACACGAAATAAAAGTAAATAATTAAATAGCAGCAGTAAAATAACAATAGCGAGGCTATATACAGAGGGTACCGGTACAGAGTCAATGGGCAGGGGCACCGGCTAGTCAGGGTAATTGAGGTAATATGCACATGTAGGTAGAGTTAAAGTGACCATGCATAGATAATAAACAGAGAATAGCAGCAGCGTAAAGGGGGGGAAATGCAAATAGTCTGGGATAGGAGTTAGGTTAAAGGGTTAAGGTATGGGGAAGGGTTCGCTAACACGCTAAATACTTGCAAAGTATCTCAAAAGTAGTAAGTAGTTTCAAATGAGCTAAAATTCTAAAGTTATCCATAATGAGAGTCGAACACGTAAACTTTGGGTTGCTAGACGGTCGCATTATCCCACCCATTCACCCAGATGGACCATCCACCCTTCCTCCTTTTGTTTCTTGCCTTATGCAAACATACCAAATGCAACAATTCATACTAATTTCAGTCTCCAGGCTTTACATTTACTATCTTACCCCTAGTCTGTGAGACCAGGCTGTGTAGATAAGGGAGACCATGAACACAAAAGGGACTGCAGTCAATAATGAAGGAAATGAATAAATCATAAAGCTACAGGAGAGGAAAAGAAAGAGAGCAAGAATAAGACAGGACGGGACAATGAAAGAAGGAGCAGGACGAATGGAAGTGGGGAAAAAAGGAGATTGATGTTTCCAGAAGGAAAGACGGAAGCAGAACTGAAGGAATTGAACACGAGATAGACAGAGAAAGACAGACAGCACTAGATTAAAAGAGACAGACAAGAGCGACAGCAAAACCAGAGAGCTGACTAAGAGAGAGATAAGCCCACCACATGAGGAACCAGCATTGTGATTGTAATACTGCTGATTGATTGTTAACTGTGCCGCAAGAATGGGGGTCCTTGAGGGGCGGCTGGGCCTGAGGGGAGGGGGCAGAATAGGGGGTTTGAGACAGGCAACAGTCTGGCACAACAGTAAGGGGCGATTGGACTGCAGTCGGATGATATTGAGCATTTCAAACCTCCCTCTCGACACATGCTCTCGCGCACACACACACACACGCCCACACACTCTGCAAGCCAGCGACAGCTCCAATCAATCTCATTGGCTCTGTGTCTGCACACAGCAGCTGTCAGTGCACAGGCAGGGAGGTCCCAGGCTGCAACGACAGGCTTAAGAAAAGGGAGAGAGCACGGAGAGAGGGAAGTGTGTGGATGGAAAACATGGAGGACGAAGAGAAATAGATAAGAGCAGACACGGGTCAAACAACTGACATATACAGGCGCCGTGCTCCGAGTGGCGCGGTGGTCCTGTAATGGTCTGTGGACAGCTGGACACCCTGTCTAACTGCAGAGGGGCATCGACAGCGACCTCAGTATATTAGATGGATGGGCTCCATCGATCTTTCATTTCACCGTTTCATAAACTCAATTAAATCCGAGCACTCCTGAAGAGCTGCATAGTCCCCCTGCACTGCTATTCTCAGGCACCCTTTACTTGAAGGTCACATCACACCCTGGTGGCCAGAAGAGGTAACGCAGGAAAGAAAAAAGCATTTGGTTCCCTTCCAAGTATGTACTGTACCTCCGTCAATCAACTCAATTTGCAGCTCTACCTCTACAGGACTCTTTTATCCCCAATAATGTCAACCAGATGACAGATTGTCATTTGTCAAATTAATTCCAGAGAGAGATTACTTCAATCCCCCAACAATGGCAGGTAGGTACCCCCACCACTTCATAAAACAATAGTGACCCTAATCAATATGTATGGTTGAAGAGGGGTGATCTGTGATGGAGTAGTGGGTGGGGTTGGGCAGCCCATAAAACCTGATGTACTATTTCAGAGCAGATAATGAATTAAATGCGGAGGAATTCATTGCGATTGGATGCATCCGGAATGACTTAAGTGGGATAGGAAGGGGCATGATGTGGGTGGATGGGGTGGCGGGGGGTCTCGAGTGACATTTTCAATTAGTTGGCAGAAATAAAGTACCGTACTCAATACTCAGAGACCTGCACACTATTGTTTCAGCTTCAATTACAGTCAGGAATAAAGTAGCAAGAGGAACTGGAAAGACGGGACACTTCACTGAGAAAATAAAAGCTTAAAAACAGATTAACTTTGCTAATTGGCTTGGAAATGATGTGGGGTTCCAGATTGGTTAATGAAATGAAAGGGACAATATGGGAGGGGCTAGAGGAGAACTAGAGAGCTT
Organism: Oncorhynchus gorbuscha; assembly: GCF_021184085.1. Classification (NCBI taxonomy): domain Eukaryota; kingdom Metazoa; phylum Chordata; class Actinopteri; order Salmoniformes; family Salmonidae; genus Oncorhynchus; species Oncorhynchus gorbuscha. Next base: position 48,139 of record NW_025745200.1, read on the forward strand.
TCAAAGAATCCTTTAATGGTTCCTTAAAACGTTTAGGGGGAGAAAAAAATATATGAACTGCTTATTGAAAGAGTTCAGTTTTGACAAGCGTCCAGAAGCCCCTTGGATCTTCATTGAAGAGGTAAGGGAAGAGGACGATGGCTGCTGTGACTGGGTCCTGTAAGGTTTTGGAGAAAGCATTAAATAAAACAATGTATACAAAGATGATACATGTGATCTACATTACATGAGGAAAACCAATACCAATTGTATATACAACTTTGTGTTTCTCCTCATCAGTAAACTTGATGAAACACAGACAAAAAAAAGTGAGCACATGAAAGTGGGCAGTTGCAAAGCAGGGTCTATACCTATTGGCCAGTTGTAATACATAAGTTGTAATACAGTAGTTTGGTCATTCTAGGGCAGGGATCAGCAACTAGATTCAGCTGCAAACCAATTATTTATTGCGCAGAAGGTCAGGGGGCTGGAATATATTTACAAATATTTGACAAAACAGATGTAATCATTTCAAACCTTGCATACATTTGTATGTGAACACATACTGTATATCTCTTATGCACGGGAATTCTTCGGAACTGACTTCCAAAATTCAAATAACTTAAAGCCGATTTGCTCGTGTTTTTAGTCTTATGTCCAACAATAAAACAATTGTATATTGTATTTTGTTTTGCTCAGAAAATTTGGGGGGCCAAATAAAATCACCCACTGGCCAAATTCGGGACAAGGGCCGCCAGTTGGAGAAACGTGCTCTACGGGGATTCTGGTGCTAAATGATTACTTCACAGTATCCGCTTTTTCAAAATGTTCATCTCCAACCCTCATTCCATGCTGTGGCCCCCAAACATCCACGTTGCAAACCACAAGTTATAAAATTGAATTTAATCAATTACTTTTCTAAAAAAAAGAAAATACATAATAAAATGTCCAAATCATGAAGAAGCCCAACCAGTTTCCCTCCCCCGAGCAATCCCCAAATCCCTCAAGTTTTGACAACTTAAAATGGAGCATTTCAGAATCCCTAATACAACAGATCGGGGCTGACTGGTCTATAATCCCTCTACCATGGGATTGCACCAGTCAGGCCACCATGAGGGCAAAGTCAAAGAGGAGGATATACTGGACAGAAACTGCCTGTCCGCCCCCACCACAAACACACACACAGGAGAAGTGAGAGATAAGCATATCTTGAATGCATGTTTGTGGTGATATGCAACAAACCATGAAAAGGATAATACATTCAAACAAGCAAGTGATGCTTGAGCATGTGCACGTGTGTGCAGTGTTGTGCGAGTCTGAGGCCGTGCAAATGCAGGCTGTAGGCCGTGCAAATGCAGGCTGTGATTGGGAGTCCCATAGGGCGGCACACAATTGGCCCAGCGTCGTCCTGGTTTGGCCGGGGTAGGCCGTCATTGTAAATAAGAATTTATTTTTAACTGACTTGCCTAGTTAAATAAAGGTTAAATAAAATAAAAAATAAAAAATGGGTTTTCTAACTCCGGATACAGAGTTCACACTGTTGACAGAATTTGTCACAGTAAACCATGTACTGT
>NW_025745201.1:0-10000 GCF_021184085.1 Oncorhynchus gorbuscha
GTACCTTTCGTGTGTTGGAGTTCTATCCTGCTTTGTCCTTGTTTGATAACGGGATTTTTGTTCCGTTCTTGGATTCAGTAAACACAGTGTGTTTTTACTCTTACCTAGGTCCTGCACCTGACTCCTTCCTATTCTTCTAAATAGACTCTGACAGTATGCAACATTTTTGCTTTTTTTCAGCTCATGAAAACATGGGACCAACAACAATATGCTTTTATATTTGTGTTAAATTTAGAATTAAAACACAGGTCTGGTGCCTGTTTAAAATGCTGCTATCACAAACACACCTCCTCGTTTGTGCATAACAGTGAGTCAATCAGTCGATGTAGACCAGCCTCCCTCCCCTCGTTAGTGTTGACCTTGACAGATAATATGAACACTAAACACTGTGTGTGTGTGTGTTCAGCATTTTAAACAGGCACAAACCAGACCTGTTTTTAAATACGATTTCAATAAACTTCCAATACTCTCAAGCCTGCCTGGAGCGTCTAATGGGCAATGGTGTTGGCTATTGTGTGGCCAGACCTTTTAAAGGTGACAATTGTGCTTGGCCATATAGAATTAAGTCGAGCATGCTACGACAACACTTCCACAACTTATCAACAAAAGTTGTTTTGAGCGGGGAAAGTAAGATTCTGTGCAGTTGCCAGGATATCAGGCAGGAAGCTCTGAGTTGGCTGGCCTAGCAGCAGGGATGCTGACACTCATCCCCTAGTTTGTCTCTGGACATGGGCTTCAGTGAGCAGCATCCAAACAATGCCCTACTCTACCCCACATATCATCAGCACTGGAGGGGCTGGACACCACCCTGAGAGACTTCCACCACCCCCTGCAACCCAGTACGAGCAGCCCCCTCCGGCAGACAGAGACAGAGAGTGGGACAGGAACTCAGGAGGGCAATGTGGGATCGTCTCCAGAAAGTCATCTTACAAGGAAGTATTCCAACCACTCAGAGACAGAAAGAGGGAGGGGCTACAGACGGGAAGACCTGGGCTCCAGAGACCACAGCAGACACCGTAACCACCTCTCACAGAACCTACCCCAGACACCATAACCAACACTCTCACAACCACAGCAGACACCGTAACCACCTCTCACAGAACCTACCCCAGACACCATAACCAACACTCTCACAACCACAGCAGACACCGCAACCACAGCAGCAGCAGTATCAGTGGAGTAGACACTTCCGGGACAGCAGGGACAAAGACAGTAACTACCCTAACTGCTCCAGTCCCACCACACCCTTCTGCCTCCCCCTGCCGCCTCCCCGACTGCCTCCCCCTCTGCCTCCCCCACTGCCAAGCTCGTATCTTACTTTGGTACCTGACCAGTGGTGAATTTCCGCATTCACTTCCAGTGTATTAATCCATTTCCTGCCGTAATGTGTCATCATTTGCACAATGTTTGTTTTTTGTCTTAGTATGCCTCTAGTTCATAAAAAAACAAAAAAAAACTTTAATTGACAGAAAAATGATTCTGGTAAATGAAAAATCCACAAACATGTCAGTGAACCTGTTTGTTAACGGGTTACCGCTCAGGAATCATATTCTGTACATTTCACAAATAGACTTGACTTGAATTTTGTGCCGTGTAGCATTATACCTAGCTGGACTCACTTATAATTGATTGCAGTTTTTCTGTCAATAAAACAAAAAAATACGTAAAGATTGCAATTTAATTTATCTTGTTTATTTAAAAAAAAATTGTTCTGAATGTATAATGTAAGTTTGGATGCTTGAAAACATTACTTAGCTACACTTTGCAGGTATGCAAATGTGTTTCACCAGTTTTTCCAGTATGGTATCTTCTGTAAACAAGCCTAAATATTGTTTTAGTATTGACTACTGCAGCGTGGGTAAAAATTAGCAATAATACTAGCTAGAATTTTCCAGCTGGCATTTTCCAGCTGGCATTTTCCAGCTGGCATTTTCCAGCTGGCATTTTCACCACCTAATACGCATGCCCTGACACCTTCCTCAGGGCAAGGTGTTCTGGGATTTATATGCGGTGGAATATTGAGTATTGTAGGTTTGCAAGAGTTTCAATCAAGTGGGGAAGAGTGACTGGGAGTTTTTCGTTTCAGACATGCACACACACAACAGTGGACGTTCCCTGCAGTACACATTGTCAGGAAACCTGAGAGACGCTGTTCTCTCCTGGGCAACTTTTCCTCCAGTCACGTCGTCTGTTCACCAACCTGTTCATTTCCCCAACGTTCAAGCAGTGTGTGTCGAAGCTGTGTATGTGTGACACGGCATTGATCATTCCTGAAAACGGGAAAGTTTTTTTTATCTGACATCATTAACCCAGAAATGTGTCTTTTGTGGCTCGGCCGGGCACAGTGCGCGCTAACCAAGGTTGCCAGGTGAAAGGTGTTTCCTCTGGCTTCCAGGTTGGAGGCGCACTGTGTTAAGAAGCAGTGCGTCTTGGTTGGGTTGTGTTTCGGAGGACGCTTGACTCTCGACCTTCGTCTCTCCCGAGCCCGTACGGGAGTTGTAGCGATGAGACAAAATTGTAATTACTAACAATTGGATACCACGAAATTGGGAAGCAAAGGGGGGTAAAATAAAAAATAAATCAAACGTAGAAATGTGTCTTTTCATGCAGTGGGAACTCTCTCTGGAATGCTCGGATCAACCGGGAAATTCCACTTTCACAGACGTGGTCTTGGCAAGGTCCACACTGGTCATGACTCTCAGGCTGTGACAGGTACAGCACCTGCCTTCATACAAGCCACAAACTAGTGGCTAAAGGGGTGACCAACCTGTTGGCAGCTGAATAATGTACGTCTTGTAATGATCGTATCTGCACTAACAGACAGTATCTGCACTAACAGACAGTATCTGCACTAACAGAAGAGTATCTGCACTAACAGACAGTATCTGCACTAACAGAAGAGTATCTGCACTAACAGAAGAGTATCTGCACTAACAGAAGAGTATCTGCACTAACAGAAGAGTATCTGCACTAACAGAAGAGTATCTGCACTAACAGAAGAGTATCTGCACTAACAGAAGAGTATCTGCACTAACAGAAGAGTATCTGCACTAACAGACAGTATCTGCACTAACAGACGGTATCTGGCGTTTTGGATGCAACAAGTCCCCAGATGGAGGTCAATGTAGCCAGGTCCCAGGTATGTTAGTGCTGTGTTCAGATCTTAATTAGATGACACTTTGGTTGCTGAGGAAACGCAGACGAGCTTCGGGATTTACATAAATTGAAAACTGAAAACACGCACTTACACAACAGTGGCATGAACAGTATTGCACATTTCACGTGGCCTACTTTTGTCCAGCTAATATCCTATCCATGGATCATGCAACATTATGGTTGCTGCGGGATTATTTTTGCTATGACAATACCGGTCATATTAAGACCCAACACCTGTACAGCCATCTCCTATGTCTGTGCTACTGTAGGATTTCCCTTTCAACAAAGAAATCTGGGACCAACCCAATCCGAGCCCACTGTCCAACCAGGAGCGAAACAGGGCCACAGTGTAGTAGATAGATACTGTGGCTACGTTCCACTATTCGTTTAGATTAATACTGATTAGGTTAGAATTTAAATAGTACCACCAAGTAGTCACATCACGATGGTTGTTTTTCCTTTCTAATCAAGTGGCTGCAATTCCAAAGGGCCTTCTATACCCACTGTAGTGCACTACTTTTTCACCAGAGCCCTGTGGGCAGCTAGGGAGACATTTGTGACTCAGCCCCATATCTGCTAAAGTACTGTAATACAGAGTCATGTTAATGTTATGCTCTGTAACTTTAATTAAACGATTAAAGACCATAACACAGAGATCCTGGATTGTCTCATCACCACCGATTCAATAATAATTAAAATATCCATCTGAGTACAGATGGGGGGTATTATTAAATAGAACATGTCTCCGTGCGTATCATCAGCGTTGCTACTGAGATTAGAACCACTGGAACAAGAGTAGATGGGGGGGCAGGGAGGTGGAGAATAACAGGCAGATGGAGAGGAACAGGGGGTGGAGAGGAACAGTGAGGCAGAGAGGAACAGGGAGGTGGAGAGGAACAGGGAGGTGGAGAGGAACAGTGAGGCAGAGAGGAACAGGGAGGTGGAGAGGAACAGGGAGGTGGAGAAGAACAGGGAGGTGGAGAGGAACAGGGAGGTGGAGAGGAACAGGGAGGTGGAGAAGAACAGGGAGGTGGAGAGGAACAGGGAGGTGGAGAGAAACAGGTGGAGGTGGAGAGAGAAACAGGGAGAGAATAACAGGGAGAAGAACATGGAGGTGGAGAGGAACAGGGAGGTGGAGAATAACAGGGAGGTGGAGAATAACAGGGAGGTGGAGAGGAACAGGGAGGTGGAGAAGAACACCTCTGCTGTTTTCAACCCTGATCTCAGCGATCACTGCCTCATTGCCTGCATCCGTAATGGGTCTGCGGTCAAATGACCACCCCTCATCACTGTCAAACGCTCCCTAAAACACTTCCGCGAGCAAGCCTTTCTAATCGACCTGGCCGGGTATCCTGGAAGGATATTGACCTCATCCCATCAGTAGAGCATGCCTCGTTATTCTTTAAAAGTGCCTTCCTCACCATAAATAAGCATGCCCCATTCCAAAATGTAGAACCAGGAGCAGATATAGTCCCTTGGTTCTCTACCCCGGTCAACAGCCCTGCATCCCCCACAGCAACTCGCCCATGCCTATCCCATTTCTCCTTCGCCGAAATCCAGATGTTCTGAAAGAGCTGCAAAATCTGGACCCCTAGAAATCAAATCAAATCAAATGTATTTATATAGCCCTTCGTACATCAGCTGATATTTCAAAGTGCTGTACAGAAACCCAGACTAAAACCCCAAACAGCAAGCAATGCAGGTGTTGAAGCACGTTGGCTAGGAAAAACTCCCTAGAAAGGCCAAAACCTAGGAAGAAACCAAGAGAGGAACCAGGCTATGAGGGGTGGCCAGTCCTCTTCTGGCTATGAGGGGTGGCCAGTCCTCTTCTGGCTGTGCCGGGTGGACATTATAACAGAACATGCCCAAGATGTTCAAATGTTCATAAATGACCAGCATGGTCAAATAATAGGTCTGGGACAGGTAGCACGTCCGGTGAACAGGTCAGTATTCCATAGCCGCAGGCAGAACAGTTTAAACTGGAGCAGCAGCACGGCCAGGTGGACTGGGGAGAGCAAGGAGTCATCATGCCAGGTAGTCCTGAGGCATGGTCCTAGGGCTCAGGTCTCCGAGAAAGAGAGATAAAGGAAGAGTGAAGAGAGAATTAGAGAGAGCATACCTAAATTCACACAGGACACCGGATAAGACAGGAGAAGTACTCCAGATATAACAAACTGACCCTAGCCCCTGACACATAAACTACTGCAGCATAAATACTGAGGCTGAGACAGGAGGGGTCAGGGACACTGTGGCCCCTTCCGATGATACCCCCGGACAGGAAGGATATAACCCCACCCACTTTGCCAAAGCACAGCCCCCACACCACTAGAGGGATATCGTCAACCACCAACCTACCATCCTGAGACAAGTCCGAGTATAGCCCACAAAGATCTCCGCCACGGCACAACCCAAGGGGGGCGCCAACCCAGACAGGAAATCAGCTGGGCTAGACAATCTGGACCCTCTCTTTCTAAAAGTATCTGTTGAAATTGTTGCAACCCATATTACTAGCCTGTTCAACCTCTCTTCGTATCGTCTGAGATTGGAAAGCTCCTCTCCTAAAGGGGGAGACACTCTAGACCCAAACTGCTATAGACCTATATCTATCCTACCCTGTCTTTCTAAGGTCTTCGAAAGCCAAGTGAACAAACAGATTGCCGACCATTTAGAATCCCACCGTACCTTCTCCGCTATGCAATCTGCTTTCAGAGATGGTCATGGGTGCACCTCAGCCACGCTCAAGGTTCTAAACGATATCATAACTGCCATTGATAAGAGACATTACTGTGCAACCGTATTCATCAACCTGGCCAAGGCTTTCGACTCTGTCAATCACCACATTCTTTTCGGCAGACTCAACAGCCTTGGTTTCTCAAATGACTGCCTCGCCTGGTTCACCAACGACTTCTCTGATAGAGTTCAGTGTGTCAAAACGGATGGCCTGTTGTCCGGACCTCTGGCAGTCTCTATGGGGGTGCCACAGGGTTAAATTCTCGGGCCGACTCTCTTCTCTGTATACATCAATGATGTAGCTCTTGCTGCTGGTGATTATCTGATCCACCTTTACGCAGAATACACCATTCTGTATACATCTGGCCCCTCTTTGGACACTGTGTTAACTAACCTCCAGAAAAGCTTCAATTCCATACAATTCTCCTTCCGTTGCCTCCAACTGCTCTTAAATGCAAGTAAAACTAAATGCATACTATTCAACCGATCGCTGCCCACACCTGCCCGCCTGTCCAGCATCACTACTCTGGACGGTTTTGACTTAAAATATGTGAACAACTACAAATACTTAGTTGTCTGGTTAGACTATAAACTCTCCTTCCAGACTGACATCAAACATCTCCAATCCAAAGTTAAATCTAGAATTGGCTTCCTATTTCACAACTAAGCGTCCTTCACTCATGCTGCCAAACATACCCTCGTAAAACTGATTATCCTACCGATCCTCGACTTTTCCGATGTCATTTCCAAAATAGCCTCCAACACTCTACTCAACAAATTGGATGCAGTCTATCACAGTGCCATCTATTTTGTCACCAAAGCCCCCATACACTAACCACCACTGCGACCTTTACGCTTCTGTTGGCTGGTCCTCCCTTCATACTCACCTCCGAATCCACTGGCTCCAGGTCATCTACAAGTCTATGCTAGATAAAGCCCCACCTTATCTCAGCTCACTGGTCACCATAGCAGCACCCACCCGTAGCACGTGCTCCAACAGGTATATCTCTCTGGTCACCCCAAAGCCAATTCTTCCTTTGGCCACATTTCCTTCCAGGTCTCTGCTGCCAAGGACTGGAACAAACTGCAAAAATCACCGAAGCTGGAGACTCTCCTCACTAGCTTTAAGCACCAGCTGTCAGAGCAGCTCACAGATCACTGCACCTGTACATAGCCCATCTGTAAACAGGCCATCCAACTGCCTCATCCCCATAATGTATTTATTTATTTATCTTGCTCCTTTGCACCCCAGTATCTCTAGTTGCACATTCATCATCTGCACATTCTACCATTCCAGTGTTTAATTGCTATATTGTAACTACTTTGCCACCATGGCCTATTTATTGCCTTTACCTCCGTTATCCTACCTCATTTGCACAGACTGTATATAGACTTTTTCTACTTTGTTATTGACTGTATGTTTTGTTTATTCCATGTTTAACTCTGTGTCGTTGTATCTGTCGAACTGCTTTGCTTTATCTTGGCCAGGTCACAAATGTAAATGAGAACTTGTTCTCAACTAGCCTACCTGGTTAAATATAGATTAATACAAATAAAAATTAATAAAATTAATAAAAAAGGGCTTTATCAACATTACATAAAATACTAAATAGTAGCTAGCAAAACAAAGATCACGGAGGTAATTTTTAAAGAGTGTATCTCTCAAGTGGCTATTTGCATAAACTACCGATCACCATAACCACTGAAAAAGGTTCTGTCTGCAAACTTTGGTTTTGAATTGCAACATTCTGGTCCGTTATGAGAGTCCCAGACTCCCCCCCTTATCGAAGTAGACAGTGACATAATTCCTCTATGCCAAATAGAGTCCAACATTGAAACCTGACCCGTGGTCACAGTGTTGTCTAAGGTCGGGTTTGGAGTAATACTGGCACATCAGCTCAGCTGTTGCTAGGATGTACGGACGCATCCGAGCGCAACACTGCCGTTACCGTGGGGACGGCATTGCTGTGGCATTTATAATGAGATGGCTGTGTGTGTGACAGCTTGACTGGGGCCATTGGCATGCACAAACACACACACACAAACACACTCCCACGACAACCAATCCCGCCGGTTAATTAACCATAATGATGTAAACAAGATCTCAGCCGGCCCACAGGCACACACACACATTAAGGTTGGTGGCACCTCAATTGGGGTGAATGGGTTTGTGGTAATGTCTGAGTGGAATGAGTGGAATGGTATCAAACACGTCAATCACATTCTAGGTGTTTGATGTCATTCCATCAACTCCGGTCCAGCCATTATTATGAGTCGTTCTCCCCTCAGCAGCCTCCACTGCTAACCCACCCATCCGCCCAGCACAGAAAAGCAATCTGTTTAAACAATCGCTATGAGGCGCTGTCATGCGCTGCAGATCCGTGCCACCCACCTCTGGAACAGACGTCTGCATAGCAGGCAGCGTCGGGCCATCACCGAACACCACCTGTTGGTGTGGCACTCAAAACTGATCTGAAGTTCCCTGTCACTGATCTGGACAGGGGACCATCTGATTAGAAGTCCTCTGTCCATTTGTCACTGAACTGATATGCAGTCCTCTGTCCATTTGTCACTGATCTGATTAGAAGTCTGTCCATTTGTCACTGATCTGATTAGAAGTCCCCTGTCCATTTGTCAATGATCTGAAGTCCCCTGTCCATTTGTCAATGGTTTTGTCAGGACCCGGTTACGAACCCGGGTCTCCGGAGTGAGAAACAGTCACTTAACCAACTGAGCCACGAATAGTCGGCAGAAACCAGAAGATGAGGCAGACACAGCAGTACTTGAGACGGTGTATTTAATGAAGTAAAAAAGTGAAGTCCTTCAGGAAAACATGTAACTCCACAACCTCAAAAGGAATTCCACAAGAACAAAGGTAATCCTCCAAGACAAAAAGGAAAATCCACAAGGTGGTAGGTATAGCATAAAAAGCCTCAAAAGATACTCAAAAATAAATAATCAAGAACAAAAAACAGAATTCCACAAGAGCGTCCACCGGGATCAACAAGGGTTCACAGAATACTAGGGCTGGGTGCTAACATACAAACACAGAGCAAAGAACTGAGGAAAACTAAGGGTTTAAATACAATCAGGGGAAACGAGGCACAGGTGCAAATAATAATGGGGATCAAGGTAAAACAAAAGGTCAAAAAGCACAATGGGGGCATCTAGTGACCAAAAACCGGAACAACCCTGGCCAAATCCTGACAGATCTGAAGTCCCCTGTCCATTTGTTTCTGATCTGATTAGAAGTCCCTGTCCATTTCCAGGTCTGTGAATCGTATCTGGTTGGAAGTCTTCGGAGATGTCAGGTGTTGGATGAGACTTTTACTCGATGGAGCTGCATATGTTTTTTCTGTTTTCTGTCAGAACCTTCTACAGATGGTTCCTCTCTTTCACTAAGTGGTGCCAGGTTTCAGAAGAGATCCACACTGAGTCACACAGCTCTTCACACATCCAGCATGCTATCAACACAACACTTCTTCCTCAGGCATCCTTACATCCAGACCTCTCTGTCCTTTAAACTACCTAGAGGTGTTGCTATTTGTGTTGGCGTAGTAAACATGACACAAACAAACATGTTTATTCTGAAACCTTTCATCTTTATATAGTGTATTCAGAAAGTATTCAGATTCCTTGACTTGTTCCACATTTTGTTACATTACAGTCTTATTCCAAAATTGATTAAAAATATATACTCCATGTGTAACTCTGTGTTGTCTGTTCACACTGCTATGCTTTATCTTGGCCAGGTCGCAGTTGCAAATGAGAACTTGTTCTCAACTAGCCTACCTGGTTAAATAAAGGTGAAATAAATAAATAAAAATATATATATTCCCCTCATCAATCTACACACAATTTCCCATAATGACAAAGTCCAAATAGGTTTTTATACATTTGCAAAAATATATATATTTTTTAAATCCAAAACAAAACAGAAAAACCTTATTTACATAAGTATTCAGACCTTTTGAAATGAGACTCGAAATTGAGATCTGGTGCATCCTGTTTCCATGGACCATCCTTGAGACGTTTCTCCACCTGTGGTAAAACCAATTGTTTGGACATGATTTGGAAAGGCTCTCACCTCTCTACATAAGGTCCCACAGTTGAC
>NW_025745201.1:17500-49633 GCF_021184085.1 Oncorhynchus gorbuscha
GAGTTAAACCCCCTGTTTGAAATAGCCTTGGAGTTGAAACCCACCGTTTGAAATAGCCTAGGAGTTAAACCCCCTGTTTGAAATAGCCTTGGAGTTAAACCCCTGTTTGAAATGAGATACCAGGACCAAAAGGCTCCTGAACAGCTTCTTCCCCAATTCATAAGTCTGCTAAACAATTCAAATGTTATATTATTATTATTATTCAAATATTCAAATGACTATTTACCTTGACGCTTTGTACGCTGCTGCTACTCGCTGTTTATTATCTATGCATATTCACTTCACCCCTACATACATATGACCTCAATTAACAATAGTTATGAGGTTATTCTGTGTGGGTGTTTACATTGTTTTAAGTTAATACAAACCTATATTTTAGGTTCTGATGGGGGTACGACTGTCAAGCTGAGCTCATGTCACGAGGCATTTTATACCAGGTCGAAAAACAAGCTATTTATCATGTGAAAAGGTGGTGTTATGATGTGAACTCTAAATATGAAAATATGGTTTCACGTGTGAAATTTAAGCTCAACATGTGAAAACAGCTATTTGACACGTGTGTTTTTGGGGGGGAAGGGGGGGATCTGTGAGAGTGCTTTCATCAATTACCCTCTCGTGGTGACTGGTAGGTTCTGCTAACCAAGACAAGATTCCTACATTAGCAAACCCCAAAATCCCCTAGTCATGTTCACCCTGCATCTGTCCCACAATGCATTGCTCCTCTGGGTTGAAGCCCCTCGAGGTCTACATATATAAACGCATGGATGCACGCACGCACGCACGCACACACACACACACACACACACACACACACACACACACACACACACACACACACACACACACACACACACACACACACACACACACACACACACACACACACACACACACACACACACACACACACATGCACACATGCACACACACTCTATGTAGGTCAGGGAAAAAACTAGTCATCCTCAGAAAGTAAAACATTTAGTCAATTCCTCTCTCTCTCTCTCTCTCTCTCTCTCTCTCTCTCTCTCTCTCTCTCTCTCTCTCTCTCTCTCTCTTCTCTCTCTCTCTCTCTCTCTCTCTCTCTCTCTCTCTCTCCCCTCTCTCTCTCTCTCTCTCTCTCTCTCTCTCTCTCTCTCTCTCCCTCCCCAACTCCCAGCCAGCGAGCCCAGGGTTGATAGCACCAGTTGAAGCGTTACAGTAAAGTCTCTCTTATCCTCTCAAGACAGACTGTTAACTCATCAACACCTCTGCCACTGTCTGAACATCACACACACACACACACACACACACACACACACACACACACACACACACACACACACACACACACACACACACACACACACACACACACACACACACACACAGTAGTCAGACCCCTTGATTTTTTCCACATTTTGTTATGTTATGTTATAGCCTTATTCTAAAATGGATTAAGTTAAAGTTTGTCCTCATCAATCTACACAAAATACCCTGTGATTACAAAGTTTTCTAGAAATTATATCAAACTTCAAAATAAAAAACTGAAATACCTTTTTCACATAAGTATTCAGACCCTTTGATAAAAGACTCGAAATTGAGTGCATTCTGTTTCCATTGATCATTATTGAGATGTTTCTACAAAAATTACATTCAATTGATTGGAAATGATTTGGAAATGCAGACACCTGTCAATATAAGGTTCCGCAGTTGCATGTCAGAGCAAATACCAAGCCATGAGGTCGAGGGAACGGAACTAGAAGCACAAGCATTTCGCTACAACCGCATTAACATCTGCTAACCATGTGTATGTGACAAATACAATTTCATTTGATTTGATTAGCATTGAATTACCCACAAAACTCCGAAACAGGATTGTGTCGAGGCACAGATCTATGGTACAAAAAATGTCTGCAGCATTGAAGGTCCCGAACACAGTGGCCTCAGAAACAGGAACTGTGACAGAGAGAGAAAGAGAGAGAGAGAGAGAGTGAGAGAGAGAGAGAGAGAGAGAAATAAAGAGAAGTTGAGGGTGAGAGAGGGAGAGAGAAAGACAGAGAGAGAGAGAGACAAGGACAGAGACAGAGACACAGAGCCACAGAGACAGGGACAGAGACAGAGAGAGAGAAAGGTTGAGAGTGAGAGAGAGAGAGAGAGAGAGAGAGAGAGAGAGAGAGGGAGACAGGGAAAGAGACAGAGACAGAAAGAGGGACAGAAACTCGGGACAGAGACAATATGAAGGCTTTCCCTCCATCCCTCCAACTCTCCATCTTACCAACTCTCCAACTCTCCGTCCCTCTATCGCTCCATCCCTCTATCGCTCCATCCCTCCAACTCTCCATCCCTCCAACTGTCCATCCCTCCAACTCCCCATCCCTCAAACTCTCCATCCCCCCATCTTTCCATCCCTCCAACTCTCCATTCCTCCAACTCTCCAACTCTCCGTCCCTCTATCGCTCCATCCCTCTATCGCTCCATCCCTGCAACTCTCCATCCCTCCAACTGTCCATCCCTCCAACTCTCCATCCCTCAAACTCTCCATCCCTCCAACTCACCATCCCTCAATCTCTCCATCCCTCCAACTCTCCATCCCTCCATCCCTCCATCACACTATCCCTCCATTCCCCAACTCTCCATCCCTTCAACTCTCCATCCCTCCAACTCTCTATCCCTCCATTTTTCTATCCCTCCATCCCTCAAATTCTCTATCCCTCTATCTCTCCATCCCTCCAACTCTCCATCCCTCCAACTCTCCATCCCTCTATCCCTCCATCCCTCAAACTCTCCATCCCTCTATCCCTCCATCCCTCCAACTCTCAATCCATCCATCCATCCCTCCAACTCTCTATCCCTCTATCCCTCCATCCCTCAAACTCTCCATCCCTCTATCCCTCCATCCCTCCAACTCTCCATCCTTCCATCCCTCCAACACTCCATCCCTCCATCCCTCCAACTCTCCATCCCTCTATCCCTCCATCCTTCCAATTATACATCCCTCCAACTCTCCATCCGTCATCCCTCCATCCCTCCAACTTTCTATCCCTACATCCCTCCAACTCTCTATCCCTCATCCCCCAAACTCTCATCCCTCCAACTATCTATCTCTCCATCCCTCCAACTCTACATCCCTCCAAATATCTATCGCTCCATTCCTCCATCCCTACATTTCTCCATCCCTCCAACTCTCATCCCTCCAACTCTCTACCCCTCCATCCTTCCAACTCTCATCCCTCCATCCCTCCAACTCTACATCCCTCCAACTCTCATCCCTCCAACTTTCTATCCCTACATCCCTCCAACTCTCTATCCCTCCATTCCTCCAACTCTCCATCCCTCCAACTCTCCATCCCTCCAACTCTCCATCCCTTCATTTTTCTATCCCTCCATCCCTCCAACTCTCTATCCCTCCATCCCGCCAACTCTGCATCCCTCCAACTCTCTATCCCTCCATCCCTCCAACTCTCTATCCCTCCATCCCTCCAACTCTACATCCCTCCATCCCTCCAACTCTCCATCGCTCCAACTCTCTATCCCTTATCCCTCAAACTTTCCATCCCTCCAACTCTCATCCCTCCAACTTTCTATCCCTACATCCCTCCAACTCTCTATCCCTCATCCCTCAAACTTTACATCCCTCCAACTCTCCATCCCCCCAACTCTCATCCCTCCAACTATCTATCTCTCCATCCCTCCAACTCTACATCCCTCCAACTATCTATCGCTCCATTCCTCCATCCCTACATCTCTCCATCCCTCCAACTCTCCATCCCCCAACTCTCCATACCTCCAACTCTCCATCCCTCCATCCCTAAACATCTCTATCCCTCTATCCCTCCAACTCTATATCACTCCATCCCTTCAACTCTCTATCCCACAGGTGGACTCCAAGTTATAGAAACATCTCAAGGATGATCAATGGAAACAGGACCCACCTGAGTTCAATTTGGAATCTCATAGCTAAGTGTCTGAATACTTATGTAAATAAGCCATTTCTGTTTTTTATTTGTAAGAAATTAGCAAAAATGTCAAATGGGGAATTGTGATGTCATTTTTGGGACATTGTGATGTCATTATGGGATATTGTGATGTCATTATGGGACATTGTGATGTCATTATGGGACATTGTGATGTCATTGTGGGACATTGCGATGTCATTATGGGACATTGCGATGTCATTATGGGACATTGTGATGACATTATGGGATATTGTGATGTCATTATGGGACATTGTGATGTCATTGTGGGACATTGCGATGTCATTATGGGACATTGCGATGTCATTATGGGACATTGTGATGTCATTATGGGACATTGTGATGACATTATGGGATATTGTGATGTCATTATGGGACATTGTGATGTCATTATGGGACATTGTGATGTCATTGTGGGACATTGCGATGTCATTATGGGACATTGTGATGTCATTATGGGATATTGTGATGTCATTATGGGACATTGTGATGTCATTGTGGGACATTGCGATGTCATTATGGGACATTGCGATGTCATTATGGGACATTGTGATGTCATTATGGGATATTGTGATGTCATTATGGGACATTGTGATGTCATTATGGGACATTGTGATGTCATTGTGGGACATTGCGATGTCATTATGGGACATTGCGATGTCATTATGGGACATTGTGATGTCATTATGGGACATTGTGATGTCATTATGGGACATTGTGATGTCATTATGGGACATTGTGATGTCATTATGGGACATTGTGATGTCATTATGGGATATTGTGATGTCATTGTGGGACATTGCGATGTCATTATGGGACATTGTGATGTCATTATGGGACATTGTGATGTCATTATGGGACATTGTGACGTCATTACGGGGTATTGTGACGTCATTACGGGGTATTGTGACGTCATTACGGGGTATTGTGACGTCATTACGGGGTATTGTGACGTCATTACGGGGTATTGTGTGATGTCATTACGGGGTATTGTGTGATGTCATTACGGGGTAGTGTGATGTCATTACGGGGTATTGTGATGTCATTGTGGGACATTGTGATGTCATTGTGGGACATTGTGTGATGTCATTATGGGATATTGTGTGATGTCATTACGGGGTAGTGTGATGTCATTATGGGATATTGTGTGATGTCATTACGGGGTAGTGTGATGTCATTACGGGGTATTGTGACGTCATTACGGGGTATTGTGACGTCATTACGGGGTATTGTGACGTCATTACGGGGTATTGTGATGTCATTACGGGGTATTGTGACGTCATTACGGGGTATTGTGACGTCATTACGGGGTATTGTGACGTCATTACGGGGTATTGTGACGTCATTACGGGGTACTGTGATGTCATTACGGGGTATTGTGACGTCATTACGGGGTATTGTGACGTCATTATGGGGTATTGTGTGATGTCATTACGGGGCATTGTGATGTCATTACGGGGTATTGTGACGTCATTACGGGGTATTGTGATGTCATTACGGGGTATTGTGAT
The DNA here is from genome assembly GCF_021184085.1 of Oncorhynchus gorbuscha. NCBI lineage: Eukaryota > Metazoa > Chordata > Actinopteri > Salmoniformes > Salmonidae > Oncorhynchus > Oncorhynchus gorbuscha. The sequence goes on from NW_025745201.1 coordinate 22,965, forward strand.
GTCATTACGGGGTATTGTGACGTCATTACGGGGTATTGTGACGTCATTACGGGGTATTGTGATGTCATTACGGGGTATTGTGATGTCATTACGGGGTATTGTGTGTAGATTGCTGAGGATTTGTATTTATTTAATACATTATAGAGTAAGCCTGTAACTTAACAAAACATGGAAAAAGTCCAGGGGTCTGAATACTTTTCAAAGGCCCTGTACATTCTCCTGCGGTGTGGCAGCAAGGATCACAGTTCGACTCCAGTTTCTACAACAGTCCTACCCATTTCTCATCCCGTTACTCTGTCTCTGCTAATCGTCTCTGCTTATCGTTCACGCAGAAAAACCGGGGGTGTACTCACCACAGAGCGCAGTCCAAACTCCTTGACCAGATTCAGTGAGTTCTGGTAGCAGGCGGTCAGGTCCTTGGTCTCTGTTTTAGTCACTAAACCTCTAGTCTCTCTGGCAACAGGCCCCACAGTGTGTACCACATATGGTAGGGGATGACAAACGGAGCATAACATTAACTAGAGTACTGCTAGTCTAGTAGAGAGGACAGATTATAACATTAACTAGAGTACTGCTAGTCTAGTAGAGAGGACAGATTATAACATTAACTAGAGTACTGCTAGTCGAGTAGAGAGGACAGATTATAATCAAATCAAATCAAATCAAATTTATTTATATAGCCCTTCGTACATCAGCTGATATCTCAAAGTGCTGTACAGAAACCCAGCCTAAAACCCCAAACAGCAAACAATGCAGGTGTAAAAGCACGGTGGCTAGGAAAAACTCCCTAGAAAGGCCAAAACCTAGGAAGAAACCTAGAGAGGAACCGGGCTATGTGGGGTGGCCAGTCCTCTTCTGGCTGTGCCGGGTAGAGATTATAACAGAACATGACCAAGATGTTCAAATGTTCATAAATGACCAGCATGGTCAAATAATAATAAGGCAGAACAGTTGAAACTGGAGCAGCAGCACAGTCAGATGGACTGGGGACAGCAAGGAGCCATCATGTCAGGTAGTCCTGGGGCACGGTCCTAGGGCTCAGGTCCTCCGAGAGAGAAAGAAAGAGAGAATTAGAGAGAGCATATGTGGGGTGGCCAGTCCTCTTCTGGCTGTGCCAGGTGGAGATTATAACAGAACGTGGCCAAGATGTTCAAATGTTCATAAATGACCAGCATGGTTGAATAATAGTAAGGCAGAACAGTTGAAACTGGAGCAGGAGCATGGCCAGGTGGACTGGGGACAGCAAGGAGTCCTCATGTCAGGTAGTCCTGGGACATGGTCCTAGGGCCCAGGCCAGTTGAAACTGGAGCAGCAGCATGGCCAGGTGGACTGGGGACAGCAAGGAGTCATCATGTCAGGTAGTCCTGGGGCATGGTTCTAGGGCTCAGGTCCTCCGAGAGAGAAAGAAAGAGAGAAGGAGAGAATTAGAGAACGCACACTTAGATTTACACAGGACACCGAATAGGACAGGAGAAGTACTCCAGATAAACAAACTGACCCTAGCCCCGACGACACATAAACTACTGCAGCATAAATACTGGAGGCTGAGACAGGAGGGGTCAGGAGACACTGTGGCCCCATCCGAGGACACCCCCGGACAGGGCCAAACAGGAAGGATATAACCCCACCCACTTTGCCAAAGCACAGCCCCCACACCACTAGAGGGAAATCTTCAACCACCAACTTACCATCCTGAGACAAGGCCGAGTATAGCCCACAAAGATCTCCGACACGGTACAACCCAAGGGGTGGGGGGGAACCCAGACAGGCCGACCACAACAGTGAATCAACCCACCCAGGTGACGCATCCCCCAGGGACGGCACGAGAGAGCCCCAGCAAGCCAGTGACTCAGCCCCGTAACAGGGTTAGAGGCAGAGAATCCCAGTGGAAAACGGGGAACCGGCCAGGCAGAGACAGCAAGGGCGGTTCGTTGCTCCAGAGCCTTTCCGTTCACCTTCCCACTCCTGGGCCAGACTACACTCAATCATATGACCCACTGAAGAGATGAGTCTTCAGTAAAGACTTAAAGGTTGAGACCGAGTTTGCGTCTCTGACATGGGTAGGCAGACCGTTCCATAAAAATGGAGCTCTATAGGAGAAAGCCCTGCCTCCAGCTGTTTGCTTAGAAATTCTAGGGACAATTAGGAGGCCTGCGTCTTGTGACCGTAGCGTACGTATAGGTATGTACGGCAGGACCAAATCAGAGAGGTAGGTAGGAGCAAGCCCATGTAATGCTTTGTAGGTTAGCAGTAAAACCTTGAAATCAGCCCTTGCTTTGACAGGAAGCCAGTGTAGAGAGGCTAGCACTGGAGTAATATGATCAAATTTTTTGGTTCTAGTCAGGATTCTAGCAGCCGTATTTAGCACTAACTGAAGTTTATTTAGTGCTTTATCCGGTAGCCGGAAAATAGAGCATTGCAGTAGTCTAACCTAGAAGTGACAAAAGCATGGATTAATTTTTCTGCATCATTTTTGGACAGAAAGTTTCTGATTTTTGCAATGTTACGTAGATGGAAAAAAGCTGTCCTCGAAATGGTCTTGATATGTTCTTCAAAAGAGAGATCAGGGTCCAGAGTAACGCCGAGGTCCTTCACAGTTTTATTTGAGACGACTGTACAACCATTAAGATTAATTGTCAGATTCAACAGAAGATCTCTTTGTTTCTTGGGACCTAGAACAAGCATCTCTGTTTTGTCCGAGTTTAATAGTAGAAAGTTTGCAGCCATCCACTTCCTTATGTCTGAAACACATGCTTCTAGCGAGGGCAATTTTGGTGCTTCACCATGTTTCATTGAAATGTACAGCTGTGTGTCATCCGCATAGCAGTGAAAGTTTACATTATGTTTTCGAATAACATCCCCAAGAGGTAAAATATATAGTGAAAACAATAGTGGTCCTAAAACAGAACCTTGAGGAACACCGAAATGTACAGTTGATTTGTCAGAGGACAAACCATTCACAGAGACAAACTGATATCTTTCCGACAGATAAGACCTAAACCAGGCCAGAACATGTCCGTGTAGACCAATTTGGGTTTCCAATCTCTCCAAAAGAATGTGGTGATCGATGGTATCAAAAGCAGCACTAAGGTCTAGGAGCACGAGGACAGATGCAGAGCCTCGGTCCGATGCCATCAAAATGTCATTTACCACCTTCACAAGTGCCGTCTCAGTGCTATGATGGGGTCTAAAACCAGACTGAAGCATTTCGTATACATTGTTTGTCTTCAGGAAGGCAGTGAGTTGCTGCGCAACAGCCTTCTCTAAAATCTTTGAGAGGAATGGAAGATTCGATATAGGCCGATAGTTTTTTATATTTTCTGGGTCAAGGTTTGGCTTTTTCAAGAGAGGCTTTATTACTGCCACTTTTAGTGAGTTTGGTACACATCCAGTGGATAGAGAGCCGTTTATTATGTTCAACATAGGAGGGCCAAGCACAGGAAGCAGCTCTTTCAGTAGTTTAGTTGGAATAGGGTCCAGTATACAGCTTGAAGGTTTAGAGGCCATGATTATTTTCATCATTGTGTCAAGAGATATAGTACTAAAACACTTGAGCGTCTCTCTTGATCCTAGGTCCTGGCAGAGTTGTGCAGACTCAGGACAACTGAGGTTTGGAGGAATACGCAGGTTTAAAGAGGAGTCCGTAATTTGCTTTCTAATAATCATAATCTTTTCCTCAAAGAAGTTCATGAATTTATCACTGCTAAAGTGCAAGTCATCCTCTCTTGGGGAATGCTGCTTTTTAGTTAGCTTTGCCACAGTATCAAAAGGAATTTCGGATTGTTCTTATTTTCCTCAATTAAGTTAGAAAAATAGGACGATCGAGCAGCAGTAAGGGCTCTTCGGTACTGCACGGTACCATCCTTCCAAGCTAGTCGGAAGACTTCCAGTTTGGTGTGGCGCCATTTCCGTTCCAATTTTCTGGAAGCTTGCTTCAGAGCTCGGGTATTTTCTGTGTACCATGGAGCTAGTTTCTTATGAGACATTTTTTTAGTTTTTAGGGGTGCAACTGCATCTAGGGTATTGCGCAAGGTTAAATTGAGATCCTCAGTTAGGTGGTTAACGGATTTTTGTCCTCTGGCGTCCTTGGGTAGGCAGAGGGAGTCTGGAAGGGCATCAAGGAATCTTTGTGTTGTCTGTGAATTTATAGCACGACTTTTGATGTTCCTTGGTTGGGGTCTGAGCAGATTATTTGTTGCAATTGCAAACGTAATAAAATGGTGGTCTGATAGTCCAGGATTATGAGGAAAAACATTAAGATCCACAACATTTATTCCATGGGACAAAACTAGGTCCAGCGTATGACTGTGAGAGTGAGTGGGTCCAGAGACATGTTGGACAAAACCCACTGAGTCGATGATGGCTCCAAAAGCCTTTTGGAGTGGGTCTGTGGACTTTTCCATGTGAATATTAAAGTCACCAAAGATTAGAATATTATCTGCAATGACTACAAGGTCTGATAGGAATTCAGGGAACTCAGTGAGAAACGCTGTATATGGCCCAGGAGGCCTGTAAACAGTAGCTATAAATAGTGATTGAGTCGGCTGCATAGATTTCATGACTAGAAGCTCAAAAGACGAAAACGTCATTTTTTTTTTTGTAAATTGAAATTTGCTATCGTAAATGTTAGCAACACCTCCGCCTTTGCGGGATGCACGGGGATATGGTCACTAGTGTAGCCAGGAGGTGAGGCCTCATTTAACACAGTAAATTCATCAGGCTTAAGCCATGTTTCAGTCAGGCCAATCACATCAAGATTATGATCAGTGATTAGTTCATTGACTATAATTGCCTTTGAAGTAAGGGATCTAACATTAAGTAGCCCTATTTTGAGATGTGAGGTATCATGATCTCTTTCAGTAATGACAGGAATGGAGGTGGTCTTTATCCTAGTGAGATTGCTAAGGCGAACACCGCCATGTTTAGTTTTGCCCAACCCAGGTCGAGGCACAGACACGGTCTCAATGGTGATAGCTGAGCTGACTACACTAACTATGCTAGTGGCAGACTCCACTATGCTGGCAGGCTGGCTAATAGCCTGCTGCCTGGCCTGCACCCTATTTCATTGTGGAGCTAGAGGAGTTAGAGCCCTGTCTATGTTGGCAGATAAGATGAGAGCACCCCTCCAGCTAGGATGGAGTCCGTCACTCCTCAGCAGGTCAGGCTTGGTCCTGTTTGTGGGCGAGTCCCAGAAAGAGGGCCATTATCTACAAATTCTATCTTTTGGGAGGGGCAGAAAACAGTTTTCAACCAGCGATTGAGTTGTGAGACTCTGCTGTAGAGCTCATCACTCCCCCTAACTGGGAGGGGGCCAGAGACAATTACTCGATGCCGACACATCTTTCTAGCTGATATGCACGCAGAAGCTATGTTGCGCTTGGTGATCTCTGACTGTTTCATCCTAACATCGTTGGTGCCGACGTGGATAACAATATCTCTATACTCTCTACACTCGCCAGTTTTAGCTTTAGCCAGCACCATCTTCAGATTAGCCTTAACGTCGGTAGCCCTGCCCCCGGGTAAACAGTGTATGATCGCTGGATGATTCGCTTTAAGTCTAATACTGCGGGTAATGGAGTCGCCAATGACTAGAGTTTTCAATTTGTCAGAGCTAATGGTGGGAAGCTTCGGCGTCTCAGACCCCGTAACGGGAGGAGTAGAGACCAGAGAAGACTCGGCCTCTGACACCGACCCGCTGCTTAATGGGGAGAACCGGTTGAAAGTTTCTGTCTGCTGAATGAGCGACACCGGTTGAGCGTTCCTACAGCATTTCCTTCCAGAAACCGTGAGAAAGTTGTCCGGCTGCGGGGGACTGTGCCAGGGGATTTATACTACTATCTGTACTTACTGGTGGCACAGACGCTGTTTCATCCTTTCCTACACTGAAATTACCCTTGCCTAACGATTGCGTCTGAAGCTGGGCTTGCAGTACAGCTATCCTCGCCGTAAGGCGAGCACAGCGGCTGCAATTAGAAGGCATCATGTTAATGTTACTACTTAGCTTCGGCTGTTGGAGGTCCTGACGAATCGTGTCCAGATAAAGCGTCCGGAGTGAAAAAGTCGAGGGAAAAAATAAATATATGAACGGTAATTAAAAAGTGAAACCCGTAAAGTTGTCAGGTAGCAAAATAGGTTGGCAACAAAACGCACAGCAATTTGAAAACAAGCCTGCAAGTTATAACATTAACTAGAGTACTGCTAGTCGAGTAGAGAGGACAGATTATAACATTAACTAGAGTACTGCTAGTCGAGTAGAGAGGACAGATTATAACATTAACTAGAGTACTGCTAGTCGAGTAGAGAGGACAGATTATAACATTAACTAGAGTACTGCTAGTCGAGTAGAGAGGACAGATTATAACATTAACTAGAGTACTGCTAGTCGAGTAGAGAGGACAGATTACAACATTAACTAGAGTACTGCTAGTCTAGTAGAGAGGACAGATTATAACATTAACTAGAGTACTGCTAGTCGAGTAGAGAGGACAGATTATAACATTAACTAGAGTACTGCTAGTCGAGTAGAGAGGACAGATTATAACATTAACTAGAGTACTGCTAGTCTAGTAGAGAGGACAGATTATAACATTAACTAGAGTACTGCTAGTCGAGTAGAGAGGACAGATTATAACATTAACTAGAGTACTGCTAGTCTAGTAGAGAGGACAGATTATAACATTAACTAGAGTACTGCTAGTCGAGTAGAGAGGACAGATTATAACATTAACTAGAGTACTGCTAGTCGAGTAGAGAGGACAGATTATAACATTAACTAGAGTACTGCTTGTCTAGTAGAGAGGACAGATTATAACATTAACTAGAGTACTGCTAGTCTAGTAGAGAGGACAGATTATAACATTAACTAGAGTACTGCTAGTCGAGTAGAGAGGACAGATTATAACATTAACTAGAGTACTGCTAGTCGAGTAGAGAGGACAGATTATAACATTAACTAGAGTACTGCTAGTCTAGTAGAGAGAGGACAGATTACATTTAACATTTACATTACATTTAAGTCATTCAGCAGACGCTCTTATCCAGAGCGACTTACAAATTGGTGCATTCACCTGATGACATCCAGTGGAACAGTCACTTTACAATAGTGCATCTAAATCTTAAAGGGGGGGGGGGTGAGAGGGATTACTTATCCTATCCTAGGTATTCCTTAAAGAGGTGGGGTTTCAGGTGTCTCCGGAAGGTGGTGATTAACTCCGCTGACCTGGCGTCGTGAGGGAGTTTGTTCCACCATTGGGGGGCCAGAGCATCGAACAGTTTTGACTGGGCTGAGCGGGAACTGTACTTACTCAGTTTTAGGGAGGCGAGCAGGCCAGAGGTGGATGAACGCAGTGGCCTTGTTTGGGTGTAGGGCCTGATCAGAGCCTGGAGGTACTGAGGTGCCGTTCCCCTCACAGCTCCGTAGGCAAGCACCATGGTCTTGTAGCGGATGCGAGCTTCAACTGGAAGCCAGTGGCGAGAGCGGAGGAGCGGGGTGACGTGAGAGAACTTGGGAAGGTTGAACACCAGACAGGCTGCGGCATTCTGGATGAGTTGTAGGGGTTTAATGGCACAGGCAGGGAGCCCAGCCAACAGCGAGTTGCAGTAATCCAGACGGGAGATGACAAGTGCCTGGATTAGGACCTGCGCCGCTTCCTGTGTGAGGCAGGGTCGTACTCTGCGGATGTTGTAGAGCATGAACCTACAGGAACGGGGCACCGCCTTGATGTTAGTTGAGAACGACAGGGTGTTGTCCAGGATCACGCCAAGGTTCTTAGCGCTCTGGGAGGAGGACACAATGGAGTTGTCAACCGTGATGGCGAGATCATGGAACGGGCAGTCCTTCCCCGGGAGGAAGAGCAGCTCCGTCTTGCCGAGGTTCAGCTTGAGGTGGTAACATTAACTAGAGTACTGCTAGTCTAGTAGAGAGGACAGATGAAGAATACGTTTGTTTGTTGTTCGTAGAACTAGCCCCACTAATGACAGCCAGTACAGTAGAACTAGCCCCACTAATGCAGTCCACAGCCAACACATTAGAACTAGCCCCACTAATGCAGTCCACAGCCAGCACATTAGAACTAGCCCCACTAATGACAGCCAGTACATTAGAACTAGCCCCACTAATACAGTTCACAGCCAGTACAGTAGAACTAGCCCCACTAATACAGTTCACAGCCAGTACAGTAGAACTAGCCCCACTAATGACAGCCAGTACAGTAAAACTAGCCCCACTAATGACAGCCAGTACAGTAGAACTAGCCCCACTAATACAGTTCACAGCCAGTACATTAGAACTAGCCCCACTAATGCAGTCCACAGCCAGTACTGTAGAACTAGCCCCACTAATGCAGTTCACAGCCAGTACAGTAGAACTAGCCCCACTAATGACAACCAGTACAGTAAAACTAGCCCCACTAATGACAGCCAGTACATTAGAACTAGCCCAGCTAATGCAGCTCACAGCCAGTACATTAGAACTAGCCCCACTAATGCAGTCCACAGCCAGTACTGTAGAACTAGCCCCACTAATGCAGTTCACAGCCAGTACATTAGAACTAGCCCCACTAATGCAGTTCACAGCCAGTACAGTTGAACTAGCCCCACTAATGACAGCCAGTTCACAGCCAGTACAGTAGAACTAGCCCCACTTTTGCCAGCCAGTACAGTAAAACTAGCCCCACTAAAGCAGTTGACAGCCAGTACATTAGAACTAGCCCCACTAAAGCAGTCCACAGCCAGTACATTAGAACTAGCCCCACTAATGCAGTTCACAGCCAGTACAGTAGAACTAGCCCCACTAATGACAGCCAGTTCACAGCCAGTACAGTAGAACTAGCCCCACTAATGAAGTTCACAGCCAGTACAGTAGAACTAGCCCCACTAATGAAGTTCACAGCCAGTACAGTAGAACTAGCCCCACTAATGAAGTTCACAGCCAGTACAGTAGAACTAGCCCCACTAATGAAGTTCACAGCCAGTACAGTAGAACTAGCCCCACTAATGAAGTTCACAGCCAGTACAGTAGAACTAGCCCCACTAATGCAGTTCACAGCCAGTACAGTAGAACTAGCCCCACTAATGCAGTTCACAGACAGTACAGTTGAACTAGCCCCACTAATGAAGTTCACAGCCAGTACAGTATAACTAGCCCCACTAATGCAGTTCACAGCCAGTACATTAGAACTAGCCCCACTAATGAAGGTCACAGCCAGTACAGTAGAACTAGCCCCACTAATGAAGTTCACAGCCAGTACAGTAGAACTAGCCCCACTAATGCAGTTCACAGCCAGTACATTAGAACTAGCCCCACTAATGAAGTTCACAGCCAGTACAGTAGAACTAGCCCCACTAATGAAGTTCACAGCCAGTACAGTAGAACTAGCCCCACTAATGAAGTTCACAGCCAGTACAGTAGAACTAGCCCCACTAATGCAGTTCACAGCCAGTACATTAGAACTAGCCCCACTAATGCAGTTCACAGCCAGTACATTAGAACTAGCCCCACTAATGCAGTCCACAGCCAGTACATTAGAACTAGCCACACTAATGACAGCCAGTACATTAGAACTAGCCCCACGCAGGCCCAGGATGTGGTAAATCTGCAGTGAAACATTTGAAGAGATAAGTATATCTATTGTTCCGGTCCATGTTCCATTCTTTACAGAGCTGATTCCACCTGCATGAAACAGAAGGATCTTTAGAAAATCTGCTATTTAGGAAATACAAAAAAGATAGGAGTCTGTTCCCACGATGAGACTTTGAACGAGTGCCTAAAATGAACGTATTGCTTCAGTCCCAAATGACTCCCTATTCGATTCCGTTGACAAATAGTGCACTATACAGGGGATAGGGTGTCGTTTGAGACCCACACATTAATTCAGTTAATTAAATGGCAGTCCAGATAGAAAATCAATCACAAGATTATTTCATACTATCTACTCAAATATTCATATCTCTGCCTCCGCTCTCTTTCCGCTCCGTGGTCATGGTAACGTGTTGTCAGTCAGTCTGTTCCATCTCTAGCCTGGAGAGACGGCACAAGACGGATACACACGGACGGGCAAGCACGCACACACAGACACAGACACACACAGACACAGACACACATAGACACACACAGACACACACAGACACACACACACACACACACACACACACACACACACACACACACACACACACACACACACACATAGACACACACACACACACACAGACACAGACACACACACACAGACACAGACACACACAGACACACATAGACACACACACACACACACACACAGACACACACACACACACACACACACACACACAGACACACATAGACACACACACACACACACACACACACACACACACACACACACACACACACACACACACACACACACACACACACACACACACACACACACACACACAGACACACAGACACACACACACACACAGACACACACACACACACACACAGACACACACACACACAGACACACACACACACACACACAGACACACACACACATAGACACACAGACACACACACACACACACAGACACAGACACACACACAGACACAGACACACACAGACACACACACACACACACACAGAGACACACACACAGACACACACACACACAGACACACACACACACATAGACACACACACACATAGACACACACAAACAGCACTCAGCTCTGTAATTGAACAAAGTGCGATTGACAGGAGAATAAGAGTGTAAAAGCCTTGATTTGATGGAAAATAACATAACCTGGTCCTAGTCTGTTTAGAGGTGGACAGTGAGAGGACAGGTTAATGTAGCCTGGTCCTAGGACAGGTTAATGCAGCCTGGTCCTAGTCTGTTCAGAGGTGGACAGTGAGAGGACAGGTTAGTGTAGCCTGGTCCTAGGACAGGTTAATGTAGTCTGGTCCTAGGACAGGTTAATGTAGCCTGGTCCTAGGACAGGTTAATGGAGCCTGGTCCTAGGACAGGTTAATGTAGCCTGGTCCTAGTCTGTTTAGAGGTGGACAGTAAGAGAACAGGTTAATGGAGCCTGGTCCTAGGACAGGTTAATGTAGCCTGGTCCTAGGACAGGTTAATGTAGCCTGGTCCTAGGACAGGTTAATATAGCCTCGTCCTAGTCTGTTTAGAGGTTGACAGTAAGAGGACAGGTTAATGTAGCCTGGTCCTAGGACAGGTTAATGTAGCCTGGTCCTAGTACAGGTTAATGTAGCCTGGTCCTAGGACAGGTTAATGTAGCCTGGTCCTAGTCTGTTTAGAGGTGGACAGTAAGAGGACAGGTTAATGTAGCCTGGTCCTAGGACAGGTTAATGTAGCCTGGTCCTAGTACAGGTTAATGTAGCCTGGTCCTAGGACAGGTTAATGTAGCCTCGTCCTATTCTGTTTAGAGATTGACAGTAAGAGGACAGGTTAATGTAGCCTGGTCCTAGGACAGGTTAATGTAGCCTGGTCCTAGTACAGGTTAATGTAGCCTGGTCCTAGGACAGGTTAATGTAGCCTGGTCCTACTCTGTTTAGAGGTGGACAGTAAGAGGACAGGTTAATGTAGCCTGGTCCTAGGACAGGTTAATGGAGCCTGGTCCTAGTACAGGTTAATGTAGCCTGGTCCTAGGACAGGTTAATGTAGCCTGGTCCTAGTCTGTTTAGAGGTGGACAGTAAGAGGACAGGTTAATGTAGCCTCGTCCTAGTCTGTTTAGAGGTGGACAGTAAAGAGGACAGGTTAATGTAGCCTGGTCCTAGTCTGTTTAGAGGTGGACAGTAAAGAGGACAGGTTAATTATAGCCTGGTCCTAGGACAGGTTAATTATAGCCTGGTCCTAGTCTGTTTAGAGGTGGACAGTAAAGAGGACAGGTTAATGTAGCCTCGTCCTATTCTGTTTAGAGGTGGACAGTAAAGAGGACAGGTTAATTATAGCCTGGTCCTAGTCTGTTTAGAGGTGGACAGTAAAGAGGACAGGTTAATTATAGCCTGGTCCTAGTCTGTTTAGAGGTGGACAGTAAAGAGGACAGGTTAATTATAGCCTGGTCCTAGTCTGTTTAGAGGTGGACAGTAAGAGGACAGGTTAATGTAGCCTCGTCCTAGTCTGTTTAGAGGTGGACAGTAAAGAGGACAGGTTAATTATAGCCTGGTCCTAGGACAGGTTAATTATAGCCTGGTCCTAGGACAGGTTAATTATAGCCTGGTCCTAATCTGTCCCAGTCAGTATTGGTTTAAATTATGTGTAAAGACCGTTGGGTAAGCCCTTTACGGCCACTCACTCTAGTGTCAATTACGTCGTCTCAAAATGGCGCCGGTCCGTCAACACTCGCCAGGAACTTGATCATCTTGCTGTGGCCTGGACTGGATACTCAATGTGCCTGCTAGCTACTACTTGCTAGCTTCATTGACAAACACAGAGTTGGAACTTAGCTAGCTAGCTAGTGATTTTGGGCATTGATAATATAGCATGCATTATTTACGATAGTTTGACATGCTTGCAGATGATGAATGTTGTATGTTATTATTCTCAGAAATCAGTTCTGAACAGGAGAATTTGAGAATTTCTGCACCAAACACCTTAGCTAGATATACATTTGCCCAACTAAGACCTCCAAGGCAAAAACGTCTAAATTAATTAGAGATTTCTTGATTTTTCTATGATTAATTCTGCCTGTTTTTGAGAAAATGTCTATGTTGTTGCTATGGTGACTCAGGAGGGACAAACAAAAGTACATGCCAGGGTATGATATGCTAACACAACACAGCCACTTCAATCCATCCCCAAGACAACTCTTGTTTGGCATCAGTCATGGCAGCTAGCGTTTCTTAACGAGCCAGCTTCAAAACAAGGCCAAATCAGAAAGTGCAGTCCCCCTTCAAGTTCAGCCACAGACACAAAGTGAGAAACAGTAGCTTCCTCTGTCTTCCAGTCATTTACCTGTTTAATGACGGTCTACCTGTACTGAACAATGTCTGCACCACAGAGAAAGAGAGACAGAGAGAGACAGAGAGAGACAGAGAGAGACAGAGAGAGAGACAGTGAGAGACAGCGAGAGACAGAAAGAGACAGAGAGAGACAGAGAGAGAGAGACAGAGAAAGAGAGAGACAGAGAGAGAGACAGAGAGAGACAGAGAGAGACAGAGAGAGAGAGAGAGAGAGAGAGAGAGAGAGAGAGAGAGAGAGAGAGAGAGAGAGACAGAGACAGAGACAGAGACAGAGACAGAGACAGAGAGAGAGAGAGAGAGAGAGAGAGAGAGAGAGAGAGAGAGAGAGAGAGAGAGAGAGAGAGAGAGAGAGACAGAGAGAGAGACAGAGAGAGACAGAGAGAGAGAGTATTTCACTTGCTTTGGCAATGTAAACACATGTTTCACATGCCAAAAAAGCCCTTTGAAATGAATTGAGAGAGTGAGAGAGAGCAAAAGCGAGCAAGAGTGAGAGGTTAAAGAGGGCCCCATCTAAAATGGTTTCCACACAGTCGCTGCATAATGATGGGGAAATAATTCACACCGCATAGCAGTTAAATGTTCGCGTGAAAACATTGATTTGACAGCTGACTAGCTAAAAAAAAAAAAAAAGCTTTTGTCTTTCATCTAACGCTCACACATCAAAGAATTATATTTACTAATGCATCAAAGTGATTCAGCTATCACATCGGGACTGTTTCTGGAACAACAACACACAAATAATGTTTCTGAATAGAACACAGTCAGTATAATTCAGGGGGATGCGTGCCCAAACGGCACCCTAATTCCCTACATAGTGTACTACGAACCAAATGGACCCTGGTCTAAAGTAGTGCACTAGGGAATAGGTGCCATTTGGGACAGACATTGTTTTCTGAATATAACACATCAGTCATTTTAAATCACTTAATAACGTTACTAGGTTTAAGATATATGGTACATAAACCTCACTTTATAGCTTATTAAATATTAATAAACCATGACTCATATTACACACAGTTAAATATGTATACTGAGAATCATCCTGTGTGTGTGTGTGTGTGCGTGTGTGTGCGTGTGCGTGCGTGCGTGCTTGCTTGCGTTTATATATGTAGACCTCGAGGGGCAAACCCAGAGGAGCAAAGCATTGTGGGACAGATGAAGGGTGAACATGACTAGGGATTGCGGGATCGTTAATGTAGGTTTCTTGTCTTGGTTAGTCATGCTAGGCTAGTCTGTCTCGTGTGTGTGTGTGTTTTGTGTGTGTGTGTGTGTGTGTGTGTGTGTGTGTGTGTGTGTGTGTGTGTGTGTGTGTGTGTGTGTGTGTGTGTGTGTGTGTGTGTGTGTGTGTGTGTGTGTGTGTGTGTGTGTGTGTGTGTGTGTGTGTGAGAGTGTGAGTGTGTGTGTGGAGAGATGAGAATAGAGACATGACAAAGGTGAAGAAAACCTTATCATTGGCCTGCATTCATAAAGCTTCTCAAGGTATTTTCACATATAGTCCTCTTTCAAAAGAACTCGATCGTCTTTAAAATGAACTCGGGTGAAAGAAAAGCTCTTTTGTACTCACTGCCCTTGCCTTTAAATGTGAATTCATCTCTTTTGCCAGTTCACTTCAACTATTTTGTGGTCCGAGTATTCTTTGCATCGACATTGCTATGTTTAGAAAGGAACCAATATATATTTTTTAAACATTAGCTCAATGCACTCTGGGTAATTACACATTGCAGGACAAACTATCCAATAAGAACCTGTTATTCAACCGTCAAGGATATAGAAAACGTAACATTAGTAACGTAATCATATCCCTTGTTACTGTCACGCCTTGGTGATTGTATTTTGTGTTTTTGTTATATGTTTGGGTAGGCCAGGTGTGACATGGGTTTATATGTTGTGTTTCGTATTGGGGTTTGTATTATTTGGGATCGCGGCTGATTAGGGGTGTTGTTAGGCTTGGTTGCCTGAGGCGATTCTCAATCAGAGTCAGGTGATTCTCGTTGTCTCTGATTGGGAACCGTATTTAGGTAGCCTAAGTTCGCTTTGTATATCGTGGGTGATTGTTCCTGTCTCTGTGTTGTAGTCACCAGATAGGTTGTAATTAGTTTCACGTTCCGTTCTGTTGTTTTTGTATTTAGTTTCAGTTATTTCATGTACTGCGATTCTTTCATTAAAGTCATGAGTAACCTACACGCTGCATTTCGGTCCGACTCTCTTCTTACAACAGACGAACGCGTTACAGTTACAGCCTGAATTTAAAAAACAAATGAATTAAATAAAAACAAATGTCTCAATAATCTACACAAAATGACAAAATGTGAAAACGTGTTTTAAAAAACGTGTTAAATACAGAAATATATCATTTTCTCATTTTCTCATTTACTCATTTACATATTCACACAATCAATCAATCAAATTTTATTTATATAGCCCTTCTTACATCAGCTTATATCTCAAAGTGCTGTACAGAAACCCAGCCTAAAACCCCAAACAGCAAGCAATGCAGGTGTAGAAGCACGGTGGCTAGGAAAACTCCCTAGAAAGGCCAAACCTAGGAAGAAACCTAGAGAGGAACCAGGCTATGAGGGGTGGCCAGTCCTCTTCTGGCTGTGCCGGGTGGAGATTATAATAGAACATGGCCAAGATGTTCAAATGTTCATAAATGACCAACATGGTCAAATAATAGTAAGGCAGAACACACCCCTGAGTCAATACATTTTAAAATCACCTTTGGCAGTGATTACAGCTGTCTTTCTGGGTAAATCTCTACAGCTTTCCTAGCCTTGAGCATTATTATTATATTATTATTATTATTATTATTATTATTATATTATTATTATTATTATATTATTATTATTATTATATATTAACTCCTTATGGATTTGCCACGTTGGCATGACAATTCATGGAGTTGGCAAGAGAGCAGAAAAAGACTGGCATGCAGGCTAGCTGGTCAGAGCTACCAGACTGGCACACGGGCTAACACACTGGCATCCAGGCTAACGGACTGGCACCCAGGCTAGCTGGTCAGTGCTACCAGGCTACCAGACTGGCACCCAGGCTAGCTGGTCAGAGCTACCAGGCTACCAGACTGGCACATGGGCTAACACACTGGCATCCAGGCTAACAGACTGGCACCCAGGCTAGCTGGTCAGAGCTACCAGACTACCAGACTGGCACACGGGATAACACACTGGCATCCAGGTTAACAGACTGGCACCCAGGCTAGCTGGTCAGAGCTACCAGGCTACCAGACTGGCACACGGGCTAACACACTGGCATCCAGGCTAACATACTGGCACCCAGGCTAGCTGGTCAGAGCTACCAGGCTACCAGACTGACACACAGGCTAACACACTGGTATCCAAGCTAACAGACTTGCACACAGGCTAGCTGGTCAGAGCTACCAGGCTACCAGACTGGCACACGGGCTAACACACTGGCATCCAGGCTAACAGACTGGCACCCAGGCTAGCTGGTCAGAGCTACCAGGCTACCAGACTGGCACACGGGCTAACAGACTGGCACACAGGCTAACAGACTGGCAGACAGGCTAGCTGGTCAGAGCAACCAGGCTACCAGACTGGCACACAGGCTAACACACTGGCAGCCAGGCAGCTGGTCAGTGCTACCAGGCTAACAGACTGGCACCCAGGCTAGCTGGTCAGAGCTACCAGGCTACCAGACTGGCACATGGGCTAACACACTGGCATCCAGGCTAACAGACTGGCACCCAGGCTAGCTGGTCAGAGCTACCAGACTACCAGACTGGCACACGGGATAACACACTGGCATCCAGGTTAACAGACTGGCACCCAGGCTAGCTGGTCAGAGCTACCAGGCTACCAGACTGGCACACGGGCTAACACACTGGCATCCAGGCTAACATACTGGCACCCAGGCTAGCTGGTCAGAGCTACCAGGCTACCAGACTGACACACAGGCTAACACACTGGTATCCAAGCTAACAGACTTGCACACAGGCTAGCTGGTCAGAGCTACCAGGCTACCAGACTGGCACACGGGCTAACACACTGGCATCCAGGCTAACAGACTGGCACCCAGGCTAGCTGGTCAGAGCTACCAGGCTACCAGACTGGCACACGGGCTAACAGACTGGCACACAGGCTAACAGACTGGCAGACAGGCTAGCTGGTCAGAGCAACCAGGCTACCAGACTGGCACACAGGCTAACACACTGGCAGCCAGGCAGCTGGTCAGTGCTACCAGGCTAACAGACTGGCACCCAGGCTAGCTGGTCAGAGCTACCAGGCAACCAATAACCTACCTGACCGTTACTAATAACTTCACGAGAAACTAACACTATGTCATTCTAAACAGCTATGAAATGCTCATGCCAACTATCAATAAATGTTGCAATCTCCTTATGACCAGGATGTTGACCAGCATGTTGAACAGCATGTTGACTAGCATGTTGAACAGCATGTTGACTAGTATGTTGACCAGCATGTTGACCAGCATGTTGAACAGCACGTTGACTAGTATGTTGACCAGCATGTTGACCAGCATGTTGAACAGCATGTTGACTAGTATGTTGACCAGCATGTTGACCAGCATGTTGAACAGCATGTTGACCAGCACGTTGACCAGCATGTAGACCAGCAAGTTGACCAGCATGTAGACCAGCATGTTGAACAGCATGTTGACTAGCATGTTGAACAGCATGTTGACTAGTATGTTGACCAGCATGTTGACCAGCATGTTGAACAGCATGTTGACTAGTATGTTGACTAGCATGTTGACCAGCATGTTGAACAGCATGTTGACCAGCACGTTGACCAGCATGTAGACCAGCAAGTTGACCAGCGTGTTGACCCGCACGTTGACCAGCATGTTGACTAGTATGTTGACTAGTATGTTGACCAGCATGTTGACTAGTATGTTGACCAGCATGTTGACCAGCATGTTGAACAGCATGTTGACCAGCACGTTGACCAGCATGTAGACCAGCAAGTTGACCAGCGTGTTGACCCGCACGTTGACCAGCATGTTGACTAGTATGTTGACCAGCATGTTGACCAGCATGTTGAACAGCATGTTGACCAGCACGTTGACCAGCATGTAGACCAGCAAGTTGACCAGCGTGTTGACCCGCACGTTGACCAGCATGTTGACTAGTATGTTGACCAGCATGTTGACCAGCATGTTGACCAGCACGCTGACCAGCACGTAGACCAGCAAGTTGACCAGCGTGTTGGACAAGACGTTGACCAGAATGTTGACCAGCACATTGACTAGTACGTTGACCAGCAAGTTGACCAGCACGTTTACCAGCATGTTGACCAGCACGTAGACCAGCAAGTTGACCAGCGTGTTGACCAGCATGTTGACCAGCACGCTGACCAGCAGGTTGACCAGCATGTTTACAGCACGCTGACCAGTACATTGACCAGCAAGCTGACCAGCACGCTGACCAGCACGCTGACCAGTATGTTGACCAGCACGCTGACCAGCACATTGACCAGCATGTTGCCCAGTACGACCAAAGGCTGATCAGCGTGTTGACCAGCATGCTGACCAGCACACGTTGACCAGCACATTGACCAGCACGCTGGACCAGCACGACCAGCAAGTTGGCTAGTATGTTGACCAGCACATAGAGACCAGCACGTTGACTAGTATGTTGACCAGCATGTTGACTAGTATGTTGACCAGCACGTTGACCAGCATGTTGAACAGCATGTTGACCAGCATGTTGACCAGCACGTAGACCAGCAAGCTTGACCAGTGTGTTGACCAGTGACGCTGACCAGCATGTTGAATAGTATGTTGACCAGCACGCTGACCAGTACATTGACCAGCATGTTGAATAGTATGTTGACCAGCACGTTGACCAGTACGCTGACCAGCGTGTTGACCACAGCAAGTTGACCAGCATGTTGACCAGTACATTGACCAGCACGTTGACCAGCAAGTTGACCAGCACGTTCCAGCATGTTGACCAGCACGACACTGCCACGCTGACCAGCACATTGACCAGTACGCTGACCAGTACGCTGGACCAGCACATTGACCAGCACGCTGGACCAGCAAGTTGACAGCACGCGATCTGGTTGCACGACCAGCATGTTGACCAGCATGTTGCGACCAGCACATTGAGCAGCATGTTGACCAGCACGCTGACCAGCATGTTGACCAGCCGCTGACCAGCACGTTGACCAGCATGTTGACCAGCACATTGACCAGCACGCTGGACCAGCACGTTGACCAGCACCTTGACCAGCACCTTGACCACTACGCTGACCAGCACGCTTGACCAGCACCTTGACCAGCATGTTGACCAGTGCGCTGACCAGCACGTTGACCAGCATGTTGACCAGCATGTTGACCAGCACGCTGACCAGTACGTTGACCAGCACGCTGGGCACTCAGTACGCTGGACCAGTAACGCTGACCAGCACGCTGACCAGCACGTTGACCAGCACCTTGACCAGCATATTGACCAGCACCTTGACCAGCACCTTGACCAGTACGCTAACCAGCACGCTGGACCAGCACGCTGACCAGTACGCTGACCAGTACGTTGACCAGCACGCTGACCAGCACCTTGACCAGCATGTTGACCAGCACCTTGAGCAGCACCTTGACTCAGTACGTTTGACCAGCACCTTGACCAGCACGCTGACCAGCACGTTGACCAGCACATTGACCAGCATGTTGACCAGTGCATTGACCAGCACATTGACCAGCATGTTGACCAGCACGTTGACCAGCACGCTGACCAGCACCTTGACCAGCATGTTGACCAGTGTTGACCAGCACGTTGACCAGCATGTTGACCAGCACGTTGACCAGCATGTTGACCAGCACCTTGACCAGCACCTTGACCAGCACCTTGACCAGCACCTGACCAGCACGCTGACCAGCACGTTGACCAGCACGCTGACCAGTACGTTGACCAGTATGCTGACCAGCACGTTGACCAGTACGTTGGCCACGCAGAAGAGTCAGTATCATAACTTTTAACTTTGGCGGTTTATACTCCACTCTCCATGTGTGTTGCTACCCTTATATTTTAATTTCAACCCTGCAACTCTTCCGTTGAAACTAGTTTACCGATTCTACATGAGATGTCCTTCCTGCAGATGGAACAGGAGACCCTGTGCTGTAAATATTGATCTGATGAAAACGAGGATATGAGCGGGAGACACGGGGTTTCTGGCAAGATAAGAACCGTTTTAAACTTTCATGAATTCACCAAGTTGTCTGGTTATTGGTGCTGGCTCAACACTCTAATTGGCATGCTGCCGCTCTGCCGTTCTTGTAGTGTAGAGTTTCTATGAATTATGGATGAAAAACAACTTGGCAGCACATGCAACGTATTCCCATCATATACACATTGTGGTGTGCAGTGTGTGTGTGTGTGTGTGTGTGTGTGTGTGTGTGTGTGTGTGTGTGTGTGTGTGTGTGTGTGTGTGTGTGTGTGTGTGTGTGTGTGTGTGTGTGTGTGTGTGTGTGTGTGTGTGTGTGTGTGTGTGTGTTATTGGAAGGAGGAGGACAATGTTTCAGACAGATCCTCTCTCATTAGATTCTACCAGAAGCAGTCTTGGTTGGTAGGAGATGTGATCATGCAAATACAAAACCTCTTGTTTCATTTGAAGGAGAGTCATCTTTTTTCATTTTTTTCCCCATTTTTTTTATTTAAGATAACAAATCTTTGCCCTCTGGAATGATTGCCCTCAATAAACTCCAACTCAAACATCATCTCATCTCAGTAGAATGGCAATGGTGCTTCCCTATATTTAACTACCGTGCAGAAAGGTCTCGTGTGGTCGTCACATAAAGCTAGCAAGTCTGAATATATCTTGTAGTTTGAGCTAAATGGAACTAAACTTAACACTGTATCAGGGCTCCAGAATTACCAGCTCGGAGTACAGTTAGATAGAAACAAGGGCGAGACAATTGATACACTGCGACTGAAATACAGCCAGCTACAATATTTTATTCCAACCCTTTTAAATCCAAAATCCCATGCTTATTTGAGATTCTGTGTGAAGAAGTATTAGCAGAGCTGAGAAATTATGGAAATCACACTAAACTACCCGTTTGCTAAAATGTGTGAAATGGCTCTGATGGGAAAACTGTTATGAGCTGAGCATGAGAACTGGTGTGTGTCTGTCTGTCTGTCTGTCTGTCTGTCTGTCTGTCTGTCTGTCTGTCTGTCTGTCTGTCTGTCTGTCTGTCTGTCTGTCTGTCTGTCTGTCTGTCTGTCTGTCTGTCTGTCTGTCTGTCTGTCTGTCTGTCTGTCTGTCTGTCTGTCTGTCTGTCTGTCTGTCTGTCTGTCTGTCTGTGCTCACTAACATGACACAAGGCAATACATAACCTATGCATGATTGAGCTTAACCCTCCTGTTGTGTTCATTTCATGTTAATTAATTCTGTGTTCCCTGTCGAAAATGGTCGCCCCATTATAGCTGATTATAAATCCATAATAATACACATTATCACCTAATGTTGTGTTAGATCTTTTTATCAACTTCATTTTGTGAACATTACAAGTTTTGAACTTTTATATTTGCCCTTTATGACCTGTTGGCCTCGTTGACCTGAGCTCATACAACTTGTTTTTTAGAGTGAAAAAAGCAGAATGTATGGATTATTTTGACTATAACAAATACTCAGATGAAAGCATTTTGTTCTATTTATCACAGACTTCTTTGTGTCAAATTTTAACAAGGACTCTGACATACCTCACTAGTGTAATTGATCAAAGATATGATAAAGAGCCTCACATACAGTACATTGTTTGGTCACTGTGCCGCCACAGAATGAATTGTGAATTGTGAGCAAGGCATCAAATAAGCTTTATATACCAGAACTGCAAGAAAAGTTCTATATATTATTGAAACAATGTTGCGATTGTCTGTGAGAAGTTCCTGTGGGGGGAAAGATTCTATTGGGGAAAGGTTCTCCTGGGGGCTGCCATGGGAAGCCAAGAAGGGGTGTGTGTGTGTGTGTGTGTGTGTGTGTGTGTGTAGTTTGTGTGTGTGTGTGTGTATGTGTGTGTGTGTGTGTGTGTGTGTGTGTGTGTGTGTGTGTGTGTGTGTGTGTGTGTGTGTGTGTGTGTGTGTGTGTGTGTGTGTGTGTGTGTGTGTGTGTGTGTGTGTGTGTGTGTGTGTGTGTGTGTGTTCTCAAACGCACATGCATGTTGGGGTCTGGGAGAGGAAGTGTGTCTGCCCATGGACTTTGCCCATGTGTCTGATAAATGGGCATGTGCCTGAACTCAATTTTATACACTAATTGTCGTCTCACCCATTAATATCTAATGACCGTTCATTTTTGGACCAGGAACACCACAGGGGTACAAAAGGTAAATAAAACACCCAAAATGTAATGAAAATCATCAACATGTATTTTGTGTGTTCAGATGCCTTGTGTGGACAAAGTAATATAATAATAATAATAATAATATATGCCATTTAGCAGACGCTTTTATCCAAAGCGACTTACAGTCATGTGTGCATACATTTCTACGATGGGTGGTCCCGGGGATCGAACCCACTACGCTGGCGTTACAAGCACCATGCTCACCAACTGAGCTACAGAAGTCATGGAAACTTATATGACAATCAGATTAAATGAACTACATTTTCAGAGAGAAAACTTGTAAAATCGGTCCACCCGACAGGAAGACAGCAGGATGGTTAATGACAGCAGGATGGTTAATGATGGCAAAATATTATTGTTTGCAATTTGTACGAATTTGAATAAACAACTTCAAATATTACTGCATTGTCTCTGCATTGTCTCTGGTGCATTTGTGGGCTAAAGCGATCATTATTTGATTGCCTTGTGCTTGTCCATGCATTTATTAGTCACAGTACAATATCATGCACACATGCATCTGGTACCAAACAGAACAGAACTCTGTGAGAATTAATGTGAAAAAGAAGCAGTGTTTGAAAAGGACAGATTCATCCTAGAGTTTATTTTTTTTGTGTTGTAGAATCTTCCTCGTTCTGCATCTCTTTGGCAGCCAGGTCATACCAGATCCACTTCAGTATTCAACGCTTGTCCACTAGGTCAACCCGAGCACCTACTACCATCTAGTAGGAGATGTCTTCAATACTGTCCACTAGGTCAACGTGAGCACCTACTACCATCTAGTAGGAGATGTCTTCAATACTGTCCACTAGGTCAACGTGAGCACCTACTACCATCTAGTAGGGAGATGTCTTCAATACTGTCCACTACGGACAACGTGAGCACCTATTACCATCTAGTAGGAGATGTCTTCAATACTGTCCACTAGGGAGATGTCTTCAATACTGTCCACTAGGGTCAACGTGAGCACCTACTACCATCTAGTAGGAGATGTCTTCAATACTGTCCACTAGGGTCAACTCGAGCAACCTACTACCATCTAGTAGGGAGATGTCTTCAATACTGTCCACTAGGGACAACGTGAGCACCTACTACCATCTAGTAGGGAGATGTCTTCAATACTGTCCACTAGGGTCAACTCGAGCACCTACTACCATCTAGTAGGGAGATGTCTTCAATACTGTCCACTAGGGACAACGTGAGCACCTATTACCATCTAGTAGGGAGATGTCTTCAATACTGTCCACTAGGACAACGTGAGCACCTATTACCATCTAGTAGGGAGATGTCTTCAATACTGTCCACTAGGGACAACGTGAGCACCTATTACCATCTAGTAGGAGATGTCTTCAATACTGTCCACTAGGGACAACGTGAGCACCTATTACCATCTAGTAGGGAGATGTCTTCAATACTGTCCACTAGGGACAACGTGAGCACCTATTACCATCTAGTAGGAGATGTCTTCAATACTGTCCACTAGGGACAACGTGAGTGTAACTGATGTGAAACGGCTAGCTTAGTTAGCGGTGTGCGCTAAATAGCGTTTCAATCGGTTACGCCACTTGCTCTGAGACCTTGAAGTAGTAGTTCCTTGCTCTGCAAGGGCCGCGGCTTTTGTGGAGCGATGGGTAATGATGCTTCGTGGGTGACTGTTGTTGATGTGTGCAGAGAGTCCTTGGTTCGCGCCTGGGTATGGGCGAGGGACGGTCTAAAGTTATACTGTTACATGAGCACCTTTTACAATATGATGGCGGCTTGTTAGGTATTATGGATGGGGAGAGAGGAGGCTCTCAAACCGTACTCTCTGGCTCAGAGGATTATGGGTTCAATCCAAGTGCCAGGCACTTGTTTTATTGTTGTCTGTTTTAACCCTAACCCTTACCTTAATCCTTACCTTAACCCTTACCTTAACCCTTACCTTTAACCCTTACCTTAACGCTTACCTTAACCTTATCTTAACCCTTACCTTAACCCTTACCTTAACCTTAACCCCTACCTTAACCCTAACCCTTACCTTAACCCATACCTTTCACCCTAACCCTTACCTTAACCTTACCTTAACCTTACCTTTTTATCCCTTACCTTAACCCCCTTAACCCTAACCTTAACTTACCTTATCCCTTACCTTATCCCTTACCTTAACCCTTACCTTAACCCTAACCCTTACCTTAACTCTTACCTTAACCCTTACCTTATCCCTTACCTTATCCCTTACCTTATCCCTTACCTTAACCCTTTACCTTAACCCTTACCTTAACGCTACCTTAACCCTTATCTTAATCCTTACCTTATCCCTTAACCTTAACCATTATCTTAACCTTAACCTTAACCCTTACCTTAACCCTACCTTAACCCTTACCTTAACCCTTACCTTAACCCTTACCTTAACCCTCACCTTAACCCTTACCATTATCTTAACACTTACCTTATCCCTAACCCTAACCCTTACCTTAACCCCTACCTTAACCCTTATCTTAACCCTACCTTAACCCTAACCTTAACCCTAACCATTACCTTAACCCTTACCTTAACCCTTACCTTAACCCTAACCCTAACCTTAACCCTAACCTTTATCCCTTACCTTAACCCTTACCTTATCCCTTACCTTAACCCTTACCTTAACCCTTATCTTAATCTTAACCCTTACCTTAACCTTACCTTATCCCTTACCTTAACCCCTTACCTTAACCCAAACCTTAACCCTAACCTAACCCTTACCTTAACGCTTACCTTAACCCTTACCTTTAACCCTTACCTTAACCCTTACCTTAACCCAAACCTTAACACTTACCTTAACCCTTACCTTAACCCTTACCTTATCCCTTACCTTAACCCTTACCTTAACCCAAACCTTAACCCTAACCTTAACCCTTACCTGGTGGGGGCCAGTGGAGAGCCACTCATTATAAATGTTTGTTTATGGTATTGTCCATGATGGATTTGCCATTGTCTGATAGCACTTATGATTGTTTTTTTTATTCAATTATTTATGGGATTCTAGTTACGGACCATAAAAAACGATGTCACTTATTTTTATTATATCCTGATCTTTAGTGGTGTGGTTTTATTTGATTGTTTGGATATCTTAATAGCACTTGTTATATATATATAGATATCTTAATAGACCCTAACCTGAATTCTAATAATAGGTACCCCTCACACCCTATAGATATGCCTAACCTAACCTGGTAGACCCTCACCCTGACCCTCCTGAGATCATGCCTAACCTTAACCCCTAGGTACCCCAACCCTCACCCTGACCCTGAGACCCTCATGCCTAACCTTAACCCCTAGGTACCCCAACCCTCACCCTGACCCTGAGACCCTCATGCCTAACCTTAACTCCCAACCCAACCTGAATTCTAACCTTAACCCCTAGGTACCCCAACCCCTCACCCTGACCCTGAGACCTCATGCCTAACCTAACCCCTAGGTACCCCAACCCTCACCCTGACCCTGAGACCCTCATGCCTAACCTAACCCTAGGTACCCCAACCCCTCACCCTGACCCCAGACCCTCATGCCTAACCCCCTAGGTACCCCAACCCTCACCCTGACCCTGAGACCCTCATGCCTAACCTTAACCCAGGTACCCCAACCCTCACCTGACCCTGAGACCCCCATGCCTAACCTTAACCCCTAGGTACCCCAACCCCTCACCCTGACCCTGAGATCATGCCTAACCTTAACCCCTAGGTACCCCAACCCTCACCCTGACCCTGAGACCCTCATGCCTAACCTTAACCCCAACCCAACCCTAACCTTAACCCCTAGGTACCCCAACCTCACCCTCTGAGACATGCCTAACCTTAACCCTAGGTACCCCAACCCCCTCACCCTGACCCCGAGACTCATATGCCTAACCTTAACCCCTAGGTACCCCAACCCCTCACCCTGACCCTGAGACCCTCATGCCTAACCTAACCCTCAGGTACCCCAACCCTCACCCTGACCCTGAGACCCCATGCCTAACCTTAACCCCCTAGGTACCCCAACCCTCACCCTGACCCTGAGACCTCATGCCTAACCTAACCCCCAGGTACCCCAACCCCTCACCCTGACCCTGAGACCCTCATGCCTAACCTAACCCCAACCCAACCTGAATTCTAACCTTAACCCCTAGGTACCCCAACCTCACCCTGACCCTGAGACCCTCATGCCTAACCTTAACCCCAACCCAACCCCTCACTGACCCTGAATGCCTAACCTAACCCCTAGGTACCCCAACCCCTCACTCCTGACCCTGAGACCCTCATGCTTAACCTAACCCCTAGGTACCCCAACCCCCTCACCCTGACCCTGAGACCTCATGCCTAACCTTAACCCCCAGGTACCCCAACCCTCACCCTGACCCTGAGACCCTCATGCCTAACCTTAACCCCTAGGTAC